>NC_069507.1:58499451-58616951 GCF_027579735.1 Bombina bombina | reverse complement strand
ATAATGTCCCTTTAAGCAGGTTTATAACAAACAGAAAGGCAAAGTTCTCTTTTGCAGCTTGTAAAAGTAAATGTCCCTTTTAAGCAGGTGTATAACAAACAGAAAGGCAAAGTTCTCTTTTGCAGCTTGTAAAAGTAAATGTCCCTTTTAAGCAGGTGTATAACAAACAGAATAGGTTTAAAGGTAAAGGCCAAAGCAAGGTCAGGCAGGCAGAAGTCGGCATCAAAATATCAGCAAAAGGTATAGGCAAAAGACAGGGTCAGGCAAGCAGAAGTCGGCATCAAAATATCAGCAAAAGGGTAATAGCTACAGGCAAGGTCAGGCAGGCAGAAGTCAATGTCCAAATATCAGCAAGTAGGGATTAGGCAAAAGGCTTGGTCAGGCAGGCAGAAGTCGGTACACAGAAGAACAAAACTGATATGGTACTCACAATCCAGGGAAACAAACAAACGGGCCCAGATTCAGATCTCCCGCCGAGATTTAAAGGGCAGGAGCGTAACCGTCATCAGAGGGGTGAGAGAGAAAGCGTCATGTTGCTAAGCAACATGACGTCAGAGACACAGAGGAGTTCCGGGAGCCGCGGCGACACGGCGATGAACGGAAGCGCTCATGACAGCACCCCCTCCTCAAGGACCCCTCCGGGGGACAGGACCAGGTCTATCAGGATGAGTCTTGTGGAAGGTCTTGACCAATATAGGAGCATTTACTTGATGAGCAGGTTCCCAAGAACGTTCCGTGACTGGATAACCCTTCCAATGAATGAGATAATACAAATTCTTGCCCCGCAATTTGGAATCTAGAATATGGCTGATCTCAAACTCAGGATGTCCATGCACCAATAACGGTGGAGGTTTAGAAAAAGGCTTAGAATACCTGTTAATCATCACAGGTTTTAAAAGAGAAACATGGAATACCGGATGGACTTTGAGAGACTTGGGTAAAGCTACCCGATAAGCAGTGGAACATACTTGACCCAGTATTCGGAAAGGACCCACATATCGTGGTCCCAATTTGTTAGAAGGTTGTTTCAGGCGAAGAAATCGAGAGGAAATCCAAACTTTATCACCAGGGCGATATTTGGGAGCCTTTTTCCGTCGAAGATCCGAAAAGAACTTGTAACGTCTAGAAGTTACAGAAAGAATACGATGTATCTTCTGCCAATGTCGAGTTAATCTTCGGGCTGTAAGATCAGAAGCAGGATTCACTGTGGAGGAAGTATGCAAAGGGAATGTCCTAGGCTGATATCCGTAAGCTGCATGAAAAGGAGAAGTCTGAAGGGAGGAATTGTACCGGGCATTATGGGCCAATTCAGCCAAAGGAAGGTAAGAAGTCCAGTTAGAATGATAATGATCCACATAATGTCTAAGATATGTTTCAAGACACTGGTTTACTCTTTCAGTCTGACCATTCGATTGTGGGTGGTGAGAAGTAGAGAGAGATATAGTAGTACCAAAATGTTTACAAAGTGACCTCCAAAATCGAGAAACGAATTGTACCCCTCTATCTGAAACAATATCTAGAGGAAATCCATGGATTCTTACAATATGTAGAATAAAAAGTTCAGAGAGTCTTTTGGCAGATGGTAATCCTGGCAAGGGTACAAAATGAGCCGTCTTAGTGAACCTGTCGACCACCACCCAGATAGTATTGTTCCCAGTGGACAAGGGAAGATCGGTAATAAAGTCCATGGATACATGAGTCCAAGGCTGGTGAGGTATAGGCAATGGTTGGAGTAATCCTGAAGGAAGTTGGCGTGGAGTTTTGTTCATGGCACATTGTGTGCATACTGAGACGTAATCCTTCACATCTTGAGAGAGTGTAGGCCACCAGACATGTTGTTTGAGGTTTCGAGTGGTAATACTGATGCCAGGATGTCCAGAAAGGGGACTATCATGAGCCCAAAATAAAATCTTGGAACGAAGGCGTTCAGGAACAAAGAGTAAACCATTGGGATGTTTACAGGACAAAGGAAGATGCTCTTGAGCGGACTGTAATTCTTGTAACCAAGAAGTTGTTAACTGGGCAATGACTTCATGAGGTTGGAGAATGGTACCAGACTCAGGAACTGGGGTATCTTGAAATTGTCTGGAAAGTGCGTCTGCTTTAATATTTTTTGAACCAGGTATGTAAGACAAATTATAGTGAAACCGAGAGAAGAATAAGGACCAGCGTGCTTGCCTGGAATTTAGTCGTTTGGCTGTTTGGAGATACAGAAGGTTCTTATGATCAGTAAGTATAGTAAATGGCAAAGAAGTACCTTCCAGCCAATGTCTCCATTCATCCAATGCCATCTTGATGGCAAGCAACTCTTTATTCCCTACGTCATAGTTAAATTCGGAAGGAGTGAATTTTTTAGAGAAAAAAGCAACAGGATGAATCCTTCCAGTCTCTGGTATTCGTTGAGACAGAACCGCTCCAGCAGCAACAGAGGAAGCATCCACCTCCAGAATAAATTGAAACTCAGGATTTGGATGACGAAGGATAGGAGCTGAGGAAAAAGCTTCTTTGAGAGATTCAAAAGCTTCTATAGCCTCAGACGGCCATACTTTACAGTTTTGTCCTTTTCTTGTGAGAGAAGTAAGAGGAGAAGTAATAGTAGCAAAATTCTTGATGAACTTTCTGTAATAATTGGCGAAGCCTAGGAAACGTTGTAAAGCCTTCAAAGAATCAGGTCTAGGCCAATCCAAAATGGCAGAAAGTTTAGTAGGGTCCATTTCGAATCCAGATGCCGATATTACATAACCCAGAAAGGGTATGGATTTTTGATGGAAAGAACATTTCTCCAGTTTAGCAAACAGATGGAATTCTCTTAGACGTTGAAGTACTTTCTTGACGTGGTGCACATGATCTTGGTGGTTCTGAGAAAAAATTAAGATGTCGTCCAGGTATATGATAACAAAAATATTCAAAAAATCACGAAAGATCTCATTTACAAAATGCTGGAAAACTGCCGGAGCATTGCATAGCCCGAAGGGCATGACCAAATATTCATAATGCCCAAATCGAGTGTTAAAGGCAGTCTTCCACTCATCTCCTTTGCGTATACGGATCAAGTTGTATGCACCACGTAGGTCGAGTTTGGTGAAAATGGTGGCTCCCTGAAGATAAGTAAAAAGTTCAGGAATAAGGGGCAGAGGATAACTGTTCTTGATGGTAATCTGATTCAATCCACGATAATCAATACAGGGTCTTAATCCGCCATCCTTTTTTCCCACAAAAAAGAAACCAGCCCCTACAGGGGAAGAGGAGGGTCGAATAAATCCTCTAGCCAGATTGTCTTTTATATATTCTTCCAGAGCCATGTTTTCTGGTTTAGAAAGTGGATATGTCTTGCCTCGAGGATAGGCAGCCCCAGGAAGGAGGTCAATGGGACAATCAAAAGGGCGATGAGGAGGAAGACGTTCCGCTTCTTTTTTGGAGAAGACATCCACAAAGTCATGGTAATGCATAGGTAAGGATTCCGGAGTTTCAACTGTGAGAGCAATAGTGAGTGGTAACTTAGTAATCTTTTGAAGACATTTAGTCGGGCATGTAGATCCCCAGGAAGTGAGTTCACCGAAAGTCCAAGAAAAAATGGGATTGTGAATCTGGAGCCAGGGTAATCCCAAGATAATGGGAAATTGCGGAGTGGGAATGACATCGAAACAAATTGTCTCAGAATGAAGTATTCCTACAGTGAGGATTAAGGGTTGAGTAGAAAACTGAATGTATCCAGAACCCAAAGGATCTCCACTGACCGTAGAGACTGAAATGGAATACTCCTTCTTTAGTAAGGGTATAGAATGAGTAGAAACAAATGTAGAGTCAATGAACACACCTCCAGCACCAGAATCAATTAGAGCTTGGGTATAGATCTTCTTATGTCCAATTAGAAGAGTTACTGGAACAAAGAGTTTCTTGTATAGGGAATGACCACTATTTTGGCTTAACTCAGTTCCCTGGACTAGAGTTAAGCCCTGGCTTTTACTGGCCTAGTAGGACAATCCCTTAATAAATGTCCTTTAAGGCCACAGTACAGACATAAGCCAAGAGTCCGTCTTCTTAAGCGTTCAGTCTCAGTTAATTTTATACTTCCTACTTCCATGGGTTCAGCCTGATCAGTAGTAGGAGAGGCTGGAGTGACTGGATTAGAAAAACGAGGAGCTAAACGAAAAGGAGTTCGAGTGGAAGTCCTCTGTGTTCTATCCTTTTCTTGTTGGCGTTCACGGAACCTGGCGTCGAGACTGATACAGAGATTTATTAAGGCTTCTAAGGACTCTGGAAGTTCACGATACACCAATTCATCCTTGAGACGCTCAGAAAGTCCTTTACGGAAAGCGGCTCTGAGTGCTCCCTGATTCCAAGTGGTTTCAGAGGCAAGGGTGCGGAACTCAATTGCATATTGAGAGACTGGTTGATTTCCTTGACGTAAATCCAGGAGAGTCGCTTCAGCAGCGGATGACCTTCCAGGTTTATCGAATACGTTTGAGAATGTAGATAGAAATGTATCAACATCCAACAGTATAGGATCATTCTTTTCTAGCAAAGGTGACACCCAAGCCAAGGCTTTTCCTTTCATTAAGGAAATAAGAAACGTGATTCTAGAAGAGGCAGTAGCAAAGAGAGTAGGGCTATTTCGGAAATGAAGACGGCATTGATTCAAAAAGCCTCTACATTCTTCAGGATTCCCATCATATTTATCCGGAAGAGGAATCCTGGGACTTAGTTGTACCTGAGACTGATTGTTAGGAATCGGAGGAGGTAATGCCTCAATCGGATTTGGATTGGGATTAGGATTGGGAGGTGCGGTAGCAACCAAATTTTGTAATAAAGCAGTAATTTGATCAAGTTTAGTGTCCAGAGACTGCAAGTGAGTGGCATGAGAACCCAAGAGCTGTCCCTGGTGAGCCACGGCCATAGATAATTCAGTGGGGTCCATTTTTATGGCCCGTTTGTAATGTCAGCCGCTCTGGAATCAATCCGGGATGTAACCCAACTGCTGGCGTGAATTGAAAGCACACGCTAGCACACTGAGAAATATCCAGGACGTGACCCACTCAGGAAGCAGATTAGAAGATAACAAAAATGAATATTGTTCCAGAATGCAGGAAAGCCACAAAGGTTAAAATGTCCCTTTAAGTAGTACAAAGAACAAAAAGGAAATGCTCTTACTTGAAGCTTCTGAAAAAGGTCCTCTTTAGCAGGCTTGTAAAACAAAGGAAAAGTTCTCTTTTGCAGCTTGTAAAAGTATAATGTCCCTTTAAGCAGGTTTATAACAAACAGAAAGGCAAAGTTCTCTTTTGCAGCTTGTAAAAGTAAATGTCCCTTTTAAGCAGGTGTATAACAAACAGAAAGGCAAAGTTCTCTTTTGCAGCTTGTAAAAGTAAATGTCCCTTTTAAGCAGGTGTATAACAAACAGAATGGCAAAGTTCTCTTTTGCAGCTTGTAAAAGTATAATGTCCCTTTAAGCAGGTTTATAACAAACAGAAAGGCAAAGTTCTCTTTTGCAGCTTGTAAAAGTAAATGTCCCTTTTAAGCAGGTGTATAACAAACAGAAAGGCAAAGTTCTCTTTTGCAGCTTGTAAAAGTAAATGTCCCTTTTAAGCAGGTGTATAACAAACAGAATAGGTTTAAAGGTAAAGGCCAAAGCAAGGTCAGGCAGGCAGAAGTCGGCATCAAAATATCAGCAAAAGGTATAGGCAAAAGACAGGGTCAGGCAAGCAGAAGTCGGCATCAAAATATCAGCAAAAGGGTAATAGCTACAGGCAAGGTCAGGCAGGCAGAAGTCAATGTCCAAATATCAGCAAGTAGGGATTAGGCAAAAGGCTTGGTCAGGCAGGCAGAAGTCGGTACACAGAAGAACAAAACTGATATGGTACTCACAATCCAGGGAAACAAACAAACGGGCCCAGATTCAGATCTCCCGCCGAGATTTAAAGGGCAGGAGCGTAACCGTCATCAGAGGGGTGAGAGAGAAAGCGTCATGTTGCTAAGCAACATGACGTCAGAGACACAGAGGAGTTCCGGGAGCCGCGGCGACACGGCGATGAACGGAAGCGCTCATGACAGTCACCGGAAGTTGCTTCATTTTTTGACGTTTTTGCTCCAAAAGTGTCGGCGTTACCGGATGTGGCGTCATTTTTTTCGCTAAAAGCATTTAGGCGCCAAATAATGTGGGCGTCTTTTTTGGCGCTAAAAAATATGGGCGTCATTATTGTCTCCACATTATTTAAGTCTCATTGTTTATTTGCTTCTGGTTGCTAGAAGCTTGTTCACTGGCATTTTTTCCCATTCCTGAAACTGTCATTTAAGGAATTTGATCAATTTTGCTTTATATGCTGTTTTTTCTATTACATATTGCAAGATGTCTCAGATTGACCCTGAATCAGAAGATACTTCTGGAATATCGATGCCTGATGCTGGATCTACCAAAGTTAAGTGTATTTGCTGTAAACTTGTGGTATCTGTTCCTCCGGCTGTTGTTTGTAATGAATGTCATGACAAACTTGTTAATGCAGATAATATTTCCTTTAGTAATGTTCCATTACCTGTTGCTGTTCCATCAACATCTAATACTCAGGGTGTTCCTGTTAACATAAGAGATTTTGTTTCTAAATCCATTAAGAAGGCTATGTCTGTTATTCCTCCTTCTAGTAAACGTAAAAGGTCTTTTAAAACTTCTCATTTTTCAGATGAATTTTTAAATGAACATCATCATTCTGATTCTGATAATGATTCCTCTGGTTCAGAGGATTCTGTTTCAGAGGTTGATACTGATAAATCTTCATATTTATTCAAAATGGAATTTATTCGTTCTTTACTTAAAGAAGTCTTAATTGCATTAGAAATAGAGGAATCTGGTCCTCTTGATACTAAATCTAAACATTTAAATAAGGTTTTTAAATCTCCTGTAGTTATTCCAGAAGTTTTTCCTGTCCCTGATGCTATTTCTGAAGTAATTTCCAGGGAATGGAATAATTTGGGTAATTCATTTACTCCTTCTAAACGTTTTAAGCAATTATATCCTGTGCCATCTGACAGATTAGAGTTTTGGGACAAAATCCCTAAGGTTGATGGGGCTATCTCTACTCTTGCTAAACGTACTACTATTCCTACGGCAGATAGTACTTCCTTTAAGGATCCTTTAGATAGGAAAATTTAATCCTTTCTAAGAAAAGCTTACTTATGTTCAGGTAATCTTCTTAGACCTGCTATATCTTTAGCGGATGTTGCTGCAGCTTGAACTTTCTGGTTGGAAGCTTTAGCACAACAAGTAACAGATCATAAATCCCATAACATTGTTAATCTTCTCCAACATGCTAATAATTTTATTTGTGATGCCATCTTTGATATCATTAGGGTTGATGTCAGGTATATGTCTCTAGCTATTTTAGCTAGAAGAGCTTTATGGCTTAAAACTTGGAATGCTGATATGTCTTCTAAGTCAACTTTGCTTTCCCTTTCTTTCCAGGGTAATAAATTATTTGGTTCACAGTTGGATTCTATTATTTCAACTGTTACTGGGGGGAAAGGAACTTTTTTACCACAGGATAAAAAATCTAAAGGTAAATTTAGGTCTACTAATCGTTTTCGTTCCTTTCGTCACAATAAGGAACAAAAGCCTGATCCTTCCCCTACAGGAGCGGTATCCGTTTGTAAACCATCTCCAGTCTGGAATAAATCCAAGCCTTTTAAAAAGCCAAAGCCAGCTCCCAAGTCAACATGAAGGTGCGGCCCTCATTCCAGCCCAGCTGGTAGGGGGCAGATTACGATTTTTCAAAGAAATTTGGATCAATTTGATTCACAATCTTTGGATTCAGAACATTGTTTCACAAGGGTACAGAATAGGCTTCAAGATAAGGCCTCCTGCAAGAAGATTTTTTCTTTCCCGTGTCCCAGTAAATCCAGTGAAGGCTCAAGCATTTCTGAAATGTGTTTCAGATCTAGAGTTGGCTGGAGTAATTATGCCAGTTCCAGTTCTGGAACAGGGGCTGGGGTTTTACTCAAATCTCTTCATTGTACCAAAGAAGGAGAATTCCTTCAGACCAGTTCTGGATTTAAAAATATTGAATCGTTATGTAAGGATACCAACATTCAAAATGGTAACTATAAGGACTATTCTGCCTTTTGTTCAGCAAGGGCATTATGTGTCCACAATAGATTTACAAGATGCATATCTGCATATTCCGATTCATCCAGATCACTATCAGTTTCTGAGATTCTCTTTCCTAGACAAGCATTACCAGTTTGTGGCTCTGCCGTTTGGCCTAGCAACAGCTCCAAGGATTTTTACAAAGGTTCTCGGTGCCCTTCTGTTTGTAATCAGAGAACAGGGTATTGTGGTATTTCCTTATTTGGACGATATCTTGGTACTTGCTCAGTCTTCACATTTAGCAGAATCTCATACGAATCGACTTGTATTGTTTCTTCGAGAACATGGTTGGAGGATCAATTTACCAAAGAGTTCGTTGATTCCTCAGACAAGGGTAACCTTTTTAGGTTTCCAGATAGATTCAGTGTCCATGACTCTGTCTCTGACGGACAAGAGACGTCTGAAATTGGTTTCAGCTTGTTGAAACCTTCAGTCTCAATCATTCCCTTCGGTAGCCTTATGCATGGAAATTCTAGGTCTTATGACTGCTGCATCGGACGCGATCCCCTTTGCTCGTTTTCACATGCGACCTCTTCAGCTCTGTATGCTGAACCAGTGGTGCAGGGATTATACAAAGATATCTCAATTAATATCTTTAAAACCGAACGTACGACACTCTCTGACGTGGTGGACAGACCACCATCGTTTAGTTCAGGGGGCTTCTTTTGTTCTTCCGGCCTGGACTGTGATCTCAACAGATGCAAGTCTGACAGGTTGGGGAGCTGTATGGGGGTCTCTGACAGCACAAGGGGTTTGGGAATCTCAGGAGGCGAGATTACCAATCAACATTTTGGAACTCCGTGCGATTTTCAGAGCTCTTCAGTCGTGGCCTCTTCTAAAGAGAGAGTCGTTCATTTGTTTTCAGACAGACAATGTCACAACCGTCAATGTTGTCAATCATCAAGGAGGGACCCACAGTCCTCTGGCTATGAAAGAAGTATCTCAAATACTTGTATGGGCGGAATCCAGTTCCTGTCTAATTTCTGCGGTTCATATCCCAGGTATAGACAATTGGGAAGCGGATTATCTCAGTCGGCAAACATTACATCCGGGCGAATGGTCTCTTCACCCAGAGGTATTTCTTCAGATTGTTCAAATGTGGGGACTTCCAGAAATAGATATGATGGCTTCTCATCTAAACAAGAAGCTTCCCAGGTATCTGTCCAGATCCAGGGATCCTCAGGCGGAAGCAGTGGATGCATTGTCACTTCCTTGGAAGTATCATCCTGCCTATATCTTTCCTCCTCTAGTTCTTCTTCCAAGAGTGATTTCCAAGATTCTAAAGGAGCGTTTGTTTGTTCTGCTGGTAGCTCCAGCATGGCCTCACAGGTTTTGGTATGCGAATCTTGTCCGGATGGCTACTTGCCAACTGTGGACTCTTCCGTTAAGACCAGACCTTCTATCGCAAGGTCCTTTTTTCCATCAGGATCTCAAATCCTTAAATTTGAAGGTATGGAGATTGAACGCTTGATTCTCAGTCATAGAGGTTTCTCTGACTCCGTAATTAGTACTATGTTACAGGCTCGTAAATCTGTTTCTAGGAAGATATATTATCGAGTCTGGAAGACTTACATTTCTTGGTGTTCTTCTCATCATTTTTCTTGGCATTCTTTTAGAATCCCTAGAATTTTACAGTTTCTTCAGGATGGTTTGGATAAAGGTTTGTCTGCAAGTTCCTTGAAAGGACAAATCTCTGCTCTTTCTGTTCTTTTTCACAGAAAGATTGCTAATCTTCCTGATATTCATTGTTTTGTACAGGCTTTGGTTCGTATAAAACCTGTCATTAAGTCAATTTCTCCTCCTTGGAGTTTGAATTTGGTTCTGGGGGCTCTTCAAGCTCCTCCGTTTGAACCTATGCATTCGCTGGATATTAAATTACTTTCTTGGAAAGTTTTGTTTCTTTTGGCCATCTCTTCTGCTAGAAGAGTTTCTGAATTATCTGCTCTTTCTTGTGAGTCTCCTTTTCTGATTTTTCATCAGGATAAGGCGATGTTGCGAACTTCTTTTAAATTTTTACCTAAGGTTGTGAATTCTAACAACATTAGTAGAGAAATTGTGGTTCCTTCATTGTGTCCTAATCCTAAGAATTCTAAGGAAAAGTCGTTGCATTCTTTGGATGTAGTTAGAGCTTTGAAAGATTATGTTGAAGCTACTAAGGATTTCCGAAAGACTTCTAGTCTATTTGTTATCTTTTCCGGTTCTAGGAAAGGTCAGAAGGCTTCTGCCATTTCTTTGGCTTCTTGGTTAAAATCTTTGATTCATCATGCTTATGTCGAGTCGGGTAAAACTCCGCCTCAAAGGATTACAGCTCATTCTACTAGGTCAGTTTCTACTTCCTGGGCGTTTAGGAATGAAGCTTCGGTTGATCAGATTTGCAAAGCAGCCACTTGGTCTTCTTTGCATACTTTTACTAAATTCTACCATTTTGATGTGTTTTCTTCTTCTGAAGCAGTTTTTGGTAGAAAAGTACTTCAGGCAGCTGTTTCAGTTTGATTCTTCTGCTTATAATTTCATTATAAGATTTAAACTTTGTTTTGGGTGTGGATTATTTTTCAGTGGAATTGGCTGTCTTTATTTTATCCCTCCCTCTCTAGTGACTCTTGCGTGGAAGATCCACATCTTGGGTATTCATTATCCCATACGTCACTAGCTCATGGACTCTTGCTAATTACATGAAAGAAAACATAATTTATGTAAGAACTTACCTGATAAATTCATTTCTTTCATATTAGCAAGAGTCCATGAGGCCCACCCTTTTTTTTTTTTGTGGTGGTTATGATTTTTTTGTATAAAGCACAATTATTCCAATTCCTTATTTTTTATGCTTTCGCACTTTTTTCTTATCACCCCACTTCTTAGCTATTCGTTAAACTGATTTGTGGGTGTGGTGAGAGGTGTATTTATAGGCATTTTGAGGTTTGGGAAACTTTGCCCCTCCTGGTAGGAATGTATATCCCATACGTCACTAGCTCATGGACTCTTGCTAATATGAAAGAAATGAATTTATCAGGTAAGTTCTTACATAAATTATGTTTTTTAACAGAAATTTCTGTCATGTGGTAAATTCGCTGCATATCACGTGCTCTTGTGTGAACTTTCAGTTTGCTGAACTGTCATGATTCAGATGAGCATTTCCTTTTGAACAACTTTCCAATTTACTTATATTATCTAATCTGTTCTCTGGTGACTGGTGGCTGCACATATATGCCTCTTTTCATTGGCTTACTTATGTGTTCAGCTTTCTCCCACTAGTGCATTGGTGACCCTTCAAATAAGGATACCAAGAGAATGAAGCAAAATGTATAAAATAATTAAATTGGATAGTAGTTTAAAAATGTATGCTCTGTCTGAATCATTTTGGGTTTCATGTCCCTTTAAACTTTGATACTGCTATTTGGTTTAGAATATAGTGATTAAGAGTATAGAGCAGGTAGCATCATTTCATTTTTGGACCCAGACAGCACAATGTCTAGAACCTAGATTCAGTAAAACCCACTTATAAAACTAATGAAGGGTTTTGTACATATCTCTCTTCACAGTCAATAGTTGCAGTCCCTCTCCACCATAATCAATGGGGCAGTATATAACTTGTAAACATTCACATATCTGCGCATAGGACGAGTCTTACTGTAAAGGATACCGGCATCTAAAAAACAATCATTTCAACACATTAAAGAACAAACTAATTGAAATAATAATTAAAATAAAAAGTGACAATATATATACAGTACCGTGCAAAAGTAAGAATCCTTAAAAAAAGAGATTTTAATAGTTTATTTTTATAATGCAAACCACACACTCTCATGCACCACACACTCTCATAAAACACACACCACACACACTCTCATAAAACACACACCACACACACTCTCATAAAACACACACTCTCATAAAACACACACCACACACACACTATCATATAACACACACTACACACTCTCATACAACACACACACACTATCATATAACACACACCACACAAACTCTCATACAACACACACCACACACTCTCATACAACACACACCACCCACACTCTCATACAACACACACCACACACACTCTCATACACCACACACCACACACACTCTCGTACAACACACACCACACACACTCTCATACAACACACACCACCCACACTCTCATACAACACACACCACACACACTCTCATACAACACACACCACACACATACTCTCATACAACACACACCACACACACTCTCGTACAACACACACCACACACACTCTCATAAAACACACACCACACACACTCTCATAAAACACACACTCTCATAAAACACACACCACACACACACTATCATATAACACACACTACACACTCTCATACAACACACACACACTATCATATAACACACACCACACAAACTCTCATACAACACACACCACACACTCTCATACAACACACACACACTATCATATAACACACACCACACAAACTCTCATACAACACACACCACACACTCTCATACAACACACACACACTATCATATAACACACACCACACAAACTCTCATACAACACACACCACACACTCTCATACAACACACACACACTATCATATAACACACACCACACACTCTCATACAACACACACGCACATACTATCGTATAACACACACCACACACTCTCATACAACACACACCACACACACACTCTCATACAACACACACCACACACTATCATATAACACACACCACACACTCTAATACAACACACACCACACATTCTAATACACACACCACATATACTCTCAAACATTACACACACATATCACACACTCTCATACAACACACACCACACACTCTCATATAACACACACCACACACTATAATACAATACACACCACACGTTCTAATACAACACACACCACACACACACACCATATATACTCTCATACATATCACACACTCTCAAACAACAAACACACTACACACACTCTCATACAACACACAGCACAGACACTCTCATACAACACACACACTCTCATACAACACACACCACACACACTCTCGTACAACATATACCACACATACTCTCATACAACACACACCACCCACACTCTCATATAACACACACCACACACATTCTCATACAACACACACCACACACACTCTCGTACAACATACATCACACACACTCTCATACAACACACACCACCCACACTCTCATACAACACACACCACCCACACTCTCATACAACACACACCACACACATTATCATACAACACACACCACACACACTCTCATACAACACACACCACACACATTATCATACAACACACACCACACACACTCTCATACAACACACACCACCCACACTCTCATACACCACACACCACACACACTCTCATACAACACACACCACACACACTCTCATACAACACACACCACACACACTCTCATACACCACACACACTCTCATACAACACACATCACACACACTCTCATACAACACACATCACACACACTCTCGTACAACACACATCACACACACTCTCATACAACATACACCACACACACTCTCATACAACACACACCACACACACTCTCATACAACACACACCACACACATACTCTCATACAACACACACCACACACACTCTCGTACAACATACATCACACACACTCTCATACAACACACACCACACACACTCTCATACAACACACACCACCCACACTCTCATACAACACACACCACCCACACTCTCATACAACACACACCACCCACACTCTCATACAACACACACCACACACATTATCATACAACACACACCACACACACTCTCATACAACACACACCACACACATTATCATACAACACACACCACACACACTCTCATACAACACACACCACCCACACTCTCATACACCACACACACTCTCATACAACACACACCACACACACTCTCATACAACACACACCACACACACTCTCATACACCACACACCACACACACTCTCATACAACACACATCACACACACTCTCATACAACACACACCACACACACTCTCATACACCACACACCACACACACTCTCATACAACACACACCACACACACTCTCATACAACACACACCACACACACTCTCATACACCACACACCACACACACTCTCATACACCACACACCACACACACTCTCATACAACACACACCACACACACTCTCATACAACACACACCACACACACTCTCATACAACACACACCACACACACTCTCATACACCACACACAACACACACTCTCATACAACACACATCACACACACTCTCATACACCACACACCACACACACTCTCATACAACACACACCACACACACTCTCATACACCACACACAACACACACTCTCATACAACACACATCACACACACTCTCATACACCACACATCACACACACTCTCATACAACACACACACACACACACAAAGTAGCGACCCAGTAAACATGGTGTTGCATGCAAATAATGGTTCCCGAATCCCGACAAGTGGTTTGAAGAACCCTGTTCTAAATCATAGAATATGAAGCTGCATTTTACTTGTTTGTTTTTTGTTTTCTAAATGAGTGTTTTGCTCAGATAACTTAGTGACTGGAAAGTTTCTTCTAACAGTTGTTCATTTATTAATGTATTTTTTCTAGCTTGTTTTCTTAGCAATTTGTTTTACCCCAACTACAAAATAAATTGTTATCAATGTTGATTATTGGGAGGAACTGGAGTAAATCAGGAGGTAGAGAGAATATTTTCTGAAATGGTGGCACTGGGTAAGCTTTGCTCATGTTACCTGCTGGGCTTCTACTCACTTTAATGTTGTTATTGTGACAGGTAGATTTATAAGGCTTGAAATTTGTACAAATCAGTTGTCACTCAGAGCAACTTGTCAGTGTGTCGCTCCTTTTGGCCTGCTGTGCAAGGAGAAGGAGAGAGGAGGAGGTCTGATGCTTTAGACAAGGGCGCAACTATGGAGAAAGAAATATTCACACAGGCTTGAAATGGAGCTAGGCACTTAGGCCCTTGCTTCTTTAGTGTAGTCATTGATTTCTTATTCTTGATTTTTAACAGCAGAACAGTCTGAGCTGAAAGTCACTGTTTTTTTCTAGCTAAAGAGTTTTGCTAATGATAAGAGACAAAAAACCTAATGCAAGTGTGTTTTATTTAAAGAGACAGTCTAGTCCAAAATAAACTTTCATGATTCAGATAGGGCATGTAATTTTAAACAATTTTCCAATTTACTTTGAACACCAATTTTGCTTTGTTCTCTTCACATTCTTAGTTGAAAGATAAACCTAGGAGGTTCATATGCAAATTTCTTAGACCTTGAAGGCTGCCTCTAATCTGAATGCATTTTGACCGTTTTTCACCACTAGAAGGCGTTAGTTAATGTGTTTCATATAGATAACATTGAGCTCATGCACGTGAAGTTACCCTGGAGTGAGCACTGACTGGCTAAAATGCAAGTCTGTCAAAGAACTGAAATAAGGGGGCAGTTTGCAGAGGCTTAGATACAAGGTAATTACAGAGGTAAAACTTTATTATTATAACTGTGTTGGTTATGCAAAACTGGGTAATGGGTAATAAAGGGATTATCTATCTTTTTAAACAACAAAGATTTTGGTGTTGACTGTCCCTTTAATCTTAAACAATGGGATTTGGTTGCGGATTATAGCACCTTTCAATGTTTTCACCACTAGAGGGTGTTAGTTCATGTGAGTCATATAGATAACACTGTGTCTGTGCTCACGCACGTGGAGTTAAATAGGAGTCAGCACATATTGGCTAAAATGCAAGTCTATCAAAAGAACTGAGTTAAGGGGGCTGTCTGCAGATGCTTAGATACAAGGTAATCACAGAGGTAAAAAGTGTGCTAATATAACTGTGTTGGTTATGCAAAACTAGGGAATGGGCAATAAAGGGATTATCTATCTTTTAAAACAAAAAAAGTTCTGGTGTAGACTGTCCCTTTAATGATGTGCACCATATAACAGACCACACCTGAAGTGCTTAAAGGGACATAAAACCCACATTTTTTCTTTCATGATTTAGAAAGAACATGCAATTTTAATCAATTTTCTAATTTACTTATATTATCTAATTTGCTTCATTCTCTGATATTCTTTGCTGAAAAGCATATCTAAATAGGCTCAGTAGCTGCTGATTTGTGGCTCCACATAGAAGCCTCGTGTGATTAGCTCACCCATGTGCATTACTATATCTTCAACAAAGAATATATAAAAAATGAATCAAATTATGTAATAGAAGTATATTGGAATGTTGCTTAAAATTGTATTCTCTACCTGAATCATTAAATATTTTTTTGTGTCCCTTTAAACATTGGCTAAGGTTCTAGGAAGTGTTAATAAAGTTTCATGATTCAAATAGATATACATTAAAAAAAAATCCTATTTGCTTATTTTGTCAAACTTGCTTCTTTCTCTTGGTCTCTTTTTTTGAAAAGTAGTGCCTGTTCCTTGACATAATACTTAGGTACTCTCAGAAGCGTGTATAGGTATTAAGCACCACATAGAAGCAGTGTTTGGAACAGTGTATAGCATTGTTATAAACATTGTTTCAAACACAGCTGCCATATAGTGGTCAAGACACATGCACGCTTCTGAGCCTGCTCATTTAAAGGAGATTAGTTTTAACCAATACGTTAATCGTAAGAGAGAGTTAAAAAGTAGTAAATGAGACAGTTTTTAAAATTGCACATCCTGTCTGATTCTTGATAGTGTAATTTTGACTTCCATGACCCTTCAACCAGTTTTGGACACATTTGGACAGAACTATTAATTTAACAATAAGAACCAGCATCTGCTTAAAATGGATACTTATGTGTCTCTCTGTACTCTTTAGTTCTGTATACAATACTTATCCATTTATCATTTGTAGAGTTCATAAACATAGGTTAAATTGATTAAATGGTGGCTCATTCCCCCCCATTAATTTTATTGATATCGGGCTCCATTTATCAAGCATCAGAAGCCGCTTTGGAGCTCATGTGAGCCTGCTTACAGCCTTAAGAAGGGGTAGTCATCTGACCACAGTTTCTCTGAACTCCAACACCTCAGATGTTGTGGAGTTCAAACACCCCTGCTGTGCGAGAGCAGGGGCGGCGCAACACAAGGATTTCCTTGTACAATGTTAAAGGATGGCATCGTATGTACAGCGTCAGCTGTCTGATCACCATGATCATGTGCAAATTGGTTCGCAAGTAGATGATTTAAAAAAATGGGGCTAATTTTCTTGGAATGTTTTCCTTTCTTTAGATTGCAAGCTTGAGAGCCTCCCTACCTCTTCTTTTGTTTAAAGGGACAGTCTATTTGAAAATGTTTATTGTTTAAAAAGATAGATAATCCCTTTATTACCCATTCCCCAGTTTTGCATAACCAACACTGTTATAGAAATACACTTTTTACCTCTGTGATTACCTTGTATCTAAGCCTTTGCAGACTGCCCCCTTAACCCACTTCTTTTGACAGACTTGCATTTTAGCCAATCAGTACTGACTTATAAATACAAAGTGTTATATATTTGGCACACATGAACTAGCCTGTCTAGCTGTGAAAAACTGTGAAAATGCACTGAGATAAGAAGCGGCCTTCAAATTAAATCTACTAAAAAAAATGTAGTCTTGATAGGTAAAAAAACAAAACAAGGCTCTATTTCTGTTTACATGGAGTGATAACAAAATGCTAAAGATTCCTGGTACTTTGGGCAAGTTCTTTCAACCCAAATTTTTATATATATATATATATATATATATATATATATATATATATATATATATATATATATATATATATATATATATATATATATATATATATATAGGCCACTAATAGCTGCTGTGCACCACACTTCTGAAATTCTCTGCAGTGAAAGGGTTTATCATGTAACTTGTAAGGTAATTTTAGCTGTAGTGTAGAGATTACCCACCTGACACCTCCCACCCCTGATCCCTCCCAAACAGCTCTCTTCCCTTTCTCACCCCCCACTGGTCACCACCAACCTAGGTACTGGCAGACTGTCTGCCACTATGTAGTTTAGGGATACTATTTTTTTTAATATAATTTCTGCAGTGAAGGGAACCATTTTCATGCACCCTCCTCCCTGATCCCCCCAAACAACTCTTTAACCAAGTGCTGCCATCTTAAGATCTGGCAGCTGCCTCCCAGTTACCATTTTTTAGCATTTAAAAAAATAATAATAATCTTTTTTTTTTTTTTTTTTTTTAAAGTCTGTAGTGCCCCCCTCACCTTCCCTTCCCAACAGAATTCTCATAGAACCCCCTCCCTCACGCCTTTCTGTAGTGTAGGGAATCCATCTCTTCCTCTCCCTCACTAAACTATTTTTTCCGTAGGTTGTGAAGACCCCTTCCTCCTTTCTCCTGCGATATGCTGCCCACCCAACTCGCTTCTTACATCCCACACCACCCACGACATCACAACGTGCTAATATAGTGATATAGAGTGTCAGTGTCTGTATCGGTGATCTGCCTTCATATAGTAAAGAAAGAAATATCACTGCTTCCTTACCATATAAATGGCAGATGTCTTCTGCCTCTGGCTGCAGTTTCGGCTGTTAAAGCTGACAGCCGGTGCCTTAAATTAAGTTGTCTACCATAGGAATGTGACAACCTCGTCACTTCCGGTGATGTGTAAAAAGCTGCTGGAGGTTTGTGGCGCTCACTGCTCATGCGCTAGAGACCCAACCTCCTACAAACTGCAGTTTAAGGCACAATAGGTGACAACTTATTTTAGAACACTGGCGTTCTGTCAGGTCGTTTACATTTGTTGTTTCACAACTGTTTTCATATTGGCGACACTGACAGGAAGTCTTTAACTTGTTATAACCGTTATGAAGAAGGTTATACAATGTACCAGCAACAAGTATGTGATGGACCGTGGATGTGAATGGTTAGAAATTGAATTGTTGCTGTAGTTTGTAGTGTGCAAGTTCCCTCACTGTTTATGAGGGAACTTGCACACTACAAACTACAGCAACAATTCAATTTCTAACCATTCACATCCACGGTAATCACATACTTGTTGCTGGAACCTTCTTCATAACGGTTATAACAAGTTAAAGACTTCCTGTCAGTGTCGCCAATATCAAAACAGTTGTCAAACAACAAATGTAAACGATAAACAAACCTGACAGAAACCACTTGGCGCTGGTGTTCTAAAATAAGTTGTCACCTATTCTGCCTTAGACAGCTGTTTGTAGGAGGTTGGGCCTCTAGCGCATGAGCAGTGAGCGCCACAAACCTCCAGAAGCTGATTAAAGTCACCGGAAGTGATGCGGTAGTCACATTCCTACGCGGTAGACAACTTACTTTAGAACACCGGGACCACAGCATGAAGCAATAGATTGGACCTAGGTACTAAGTCAACAGTGTACGCTAGGCAAAGCACCCCGTGACATAGTATCTACGTCAATGTGGCTTAAGAGATTAAAGATATTGTGGGGTTTTATTATAAGGTGTTCCTGAACGCAGGTATTCGACATAGTTATAGAGTGCAGTAGACTACTTTTTGAGTGGATCTAAGGCACAGCAACATTAGAAGGTGACACCCCAGCAAAGTTATCAGAGAGAAGTATATGAATCAGCAGCTGACCTAACAGCCATTAGCAGCTGGCATTCCCTGCAGTCCCAGATGCCAAGCTAGAAATCTTCAGAGAGGTGCAGAACAGCCTTTTTCTTTTTTTTTCAACATAGTAAAAGCACAGCTGTCCAAGACATGACAGCTACAGCATTACCAGGGCCATTAAGAGGTGTTGAACATTCTCAAGGAAATGATTTGAAAAACGACATTGCTGGCTGCTGTCCGACATTAATTATATGCTGCATTCTATTCAAGGCAAAAGAAAGGGAAAAAAAATCTTACCTTGCCAATGCCACACAAACAATTTAATGTTTTTTCTAATATATGGGGGATTCAGAATATAAATGGGATACATGAGTTTAGAAATACAGCATGTTCAAGGACATATAGATGTGATAAAATGGAGAAGATAAACTATGTGGCATGTTTAAAAATGTTTTTCTCATTGATGCTGTGTTCATCATTACTCTATCCAATCCACCTTAAAGGCACATTGCATTTTTTTCCCTTGTTCTACCTATAAGAAAGTGTTTTCAATCTTTTTTTTTTATTTTTTAAATTCCAGCTTAAAAATATATGCTTATAAAAAAGTGTGTATTTTTTGACCAATAGAACTTTAAGGTTTGTCCGTATCATTAAGCAATCTTTCCCTAAGGATGGGTTGTGCATCAATATACTTCTTTGTTTATTTCAAAATAAAATAAAGAGCTTTAGCTTAACCTGCAAAAATATTATACCTTTACCCTATTAAAATTTCTAGCATGTCTGTGGAAGAAAACTATTTAAAGAGTTTTGTTTATTAAACTTTACACAGATAAGCTACATGCAAAAAAAGCTAAAAGAAAATACTGCAACACTTCACTCAGGAGCTCTTTATTAAAAAGGGATATTAAAGTGCCATAAAACATTTTGAGTTATGTGCATATTTTAAAAGGGTCAACTGAAGTAAAACAGTGTGTGAAAAAAAGTGTATAAAAAGCTTATAAGTATTTTAACATAATTTCCAAAAATCTGCAAAATTACTTACACTTTAGTGTTGCCAAGTGTAACCTGCTCCACTCTTCTTATCAGTGTCCTACAGCATTATATTGTGCACTGCTTTAGTCAGGTGCCATGTGACTCTCCCCCCTACCGTGCATGTGCACAATTGCATTTTGCAGAAGCTATGGCCTGGATAGCACCTTCCATATATGGAAATGCCCAGGGTGGAGCTTGCTGCAAAGAAATCTATGCCTGAATTAAAGAGGTTTATAGGGGTTACAATAGAAAACGCTTTGCAGGTAAGCTTTGGCTGCATTATATTTTTAGAAACTTATGTTAGTTAATACTTTGTTATGTCCCTTTAAACAGTCTGTTTCATTGTTATAATAAATAAAGCACTAACCAGTTTCTTATACTTAAAGAAATAGTCAAGTCAAAATGAAACTTTCATGATTCAAATAGAGCATGCAATTTTAAACAACATTCTAATTTATTTAAATTATCATTTTTTCTTTGTTCTCTTCTTGGCATCTTTATTTGAATGTAAGTGTAGGAACTGGCCCATTTTTAGTTCAGAACCTGGGTAGGGTTTGCTGATTGGTGGCTACATTTAGACATCAGTCATAAAGAGCTACCCAGGTGCTGAACAAAAAATGGGCCGGCTCCTATGCTTTGATTCTTGCTTTTTTAAATAAAGATACCAAAAGAATGAAGAAAAATTGATAATAGGAGTAAATTAAAAAGTTGTTTAAAATGTCCTGCTCTATCTGAATCATAAAAGTTTAATTTTAACTAGACTATTCCTTTAATAGAGATTATTGCAATGTATATTAGTAATCTATTTAAATGGAGTTTACCTTTTTATTTATTTTTTAAACTTAATTTGTGCAATATTTATTACATTCTGTTACAGCCCTACAAGGAGGCTGTGGTCTCTACAGGAAGCTTATCTAGCATGATGTCATTAAAATTTCATAGTTTCCAGAATAGATTAAATAAACATGGATTCAGATTTGCTCTTGCGCTAAGAACTGGCAGTATGAAACTTAAGTTTAAAAAATGTTCCACACTTATCAGAGTGGGAGGCAGGGTCTACAATGAGAAAAAAAGTACTGTTTGCAAGAAAACAAGTAAGTTGTTTGCAGTTTTTTGTTTTTTTTAACAGTCTGTTGCTTTTTATGTTTACTTTGATTTAATATATTTGTTTTTACCTAAAGAACACTGTTTAATATGTGTTTTTTTCCAATATTTTTATGGAGAGACAAAAGGTACATATAAGCTGGGCATATTACATAAAGGAATGCTTTATATATGGATCTGTTGCAAAAGAGAGGAAAATATAATAGGGCCACTCTAGATCAGCCAATATAAAGATACATGTACAATTATATATAGCATAAGAACTACCATAGCAGATTTAGATCAATCAAGTCACCAAGATGAAATATAGCCTTTTTTCATTTTTTTTCATTTCATTTAGACCTCCATAGCATATATAGGCCACCTTTGGACCTCAACCATCAGTGACTTAAGAACATTGGAGGTGAATATGATGTAGCATTGTAAATAAACAACTATAAATACAATGGTCTAGATTGGGGGTGGGGGGGGGGTGAGGGGTATATTTTAAGAAAAATAAACATATTATGTTGTAGTTTTAGTGGTAACAGGTGATGCGCAGGTTTAAGTAGATACAAGTGATATATATATACTGTGCATTTCTCTGGTAGTATCATTTAAGAGCTAAAATATCAACTTGTAGACTTAATGGAAAGCATGGGCTATGATACAGGAGGATACTAGGAAAAAAAAATATATAGACCATTTCTCAACTGGTTATATCCTCAGTATCTGGAATGGAGTAGTAGTTGTTTTGCGATTATAAATATACACTATAGTTTAACTAATCACCTGAGAAAACAGAATCTAATCAGTTGCTTCTATAGTAAAAAGTATAAACGAATAACTCAAGTATGTTTAATATATTTTTAAAGATATTCTCTCTCTATACATTCTCCCTTGAAAAGGTATAGCTTCCTTTGGATTCCAGTACAACTTATATGCTGATGATACCCAAATCTATCTTTCCTCTCCTAATATCTCTCCCTCTTTACTCAACCAGATTTTCCACTGCCTCTCTGCAATTTCCTCTTGGATGTCTTCACACTACCTCCAACTCAATCCGTCCAAAACTGAGCTGCTTCTTATTCTCCCCTCTTTGAGACATCCAACACCTGACATTTCTCTGAAGGTTGGAGACTCTATACTCAACACCTCACCCCAGGTCTGCTGTCTTGGGGTTACACTTAACCCAGAACTCACATTCAACCCACATATACAAGCACTCACTAAATCCTACCGTTCACACCTACGCAACATTTCCAGAATGTGTCCCTTCTTTACTCAAAAAAATAAAAAAAACTAATAATATGGTTGCATAAGTGTGCACACTGTGGATGTAGCTGTGTTTAGAATAGAGCAGTCACATTCAAAATCATGTTAAATAGGAGTCCGCATACACCTGCCATCATGTCAAATGCCTCTGATTAATCCCAAATAAAGTTCAGCTGCTCTAGTTGGTCTTTCTTGACATTTTCTTAGTCTCAACCTACAGCAAAAGCCATGGTTCGCAGAGAGCTTCTAAAGCATCAGAGGGATCTCATTGTTAAAAGGTATCAGTCAGGAGAATGGTACAAAAGAATTTTCAAGGCATTAGATATACCATGGAACACAGTGAAGACAGTCATCATCAAATGGAGAAAATATGGCGCAACAGTGACATTACCAAGAACTGGATGTCCCTCCAAAATTGATGAAAAGGCGAGAAGAAAACTGGTCTGGGAGGCTGTCAAGAGGCCTACAGCACCATTAAAGGAGCTGCAAGAATATCTGGCAAATACTGGTTGTGTGGTGCATGTGACAACAATGGCCCGTATTTTTCATATGTCTGGGCTATGGGGTAGAGTGGCAAGACGGAAGCCTTTGCTTACAAAAAAAAACATCCAAGCCCAGCTATATTGTGCAAAAACACATCTGAAGTCTCCCAAAAGCATGTCGCTAAAGGTGTTCTGGTTTGATGAAACCAAGATTAAACTTTTTGGACATAATTCCAAAAGATGTGTTCGTCGCAAAAACAACACTGCATATAACCAAAAGAACACCATACCCACAGTGAAGCATTTTGGTGGCAGCATCATGCTTTGGGTCTGTTTTCTTCAGCTGGAACTGGGGCCTTAGTCAAGGTAGAGGGAATTATGAACAGTTCCAAATACCAGACAATATTGGCACAAAAACCTTCAGGCTTCTGCTAGAAAGCTGAACATGAAGAGGAACTTCATCTTTCAGCATGACAACACCCCAAAGCATACATCTAAATCAACAAAGGAATGGCTTCACCAGAAGAAGATTAAAGTTTTGGAACTTGATCTTAAGTGGGCTGTGCACAAGAGATGCTCTCACAATCTGATAGATTTGGAGTGTTTTTGCAAAGAAGAGTGGGCAAATCTTGCCAAGTCAAGATGTGCCATGCTGAAAAACTCAAAAAGACTAATTGCTGTAATAAAATCAAAGGGTGCTTCAACAAAGTATTAGTTTAAGAGTGTGCACACTTATGCAACCATATTATTTTAGTTTTTTATTTCTACTCCCCTCCACCTAAAATATTTTAGTTTGTTTTGTAATTGAGTTGTACATTAAAGGTGGAAAAAGTTCTGAAATGATTTATCTTTGTCTCATTTTTTTTACATCACAGAAACCTGACATTTTAACAGGGGTGTGTAGACTTTTTATTTCCACTGTATGTGTAAATATGTGTATATATTTATTTACATACATATGTACACATATAAACACATAAATGCATATGAATACATAAATACATATGTAAACACAAATAGACAAATATATATATATATATATATATATACATATACATACACACACACAAATATATATATATATATATATATATATATATATATATATATATATATATATATATATATATATACATGTGTATATGTATGTATCTCAATGTTAAATCCCTTTGAACCCTTTTTTTTCTCTAACACCTGAGACCTCATATCTTTGAGCCCTTTTAACTTTTGTGTGCAATATGTTTTGTAATAATCTTTATTAGATAATGTTATTATAAGTGTATGTGTACTTTGTAATTTATTTTTGATGTGTTTTGTAACACTTTTTTGGTTTGTGAGGATGCAGTAATCATTCTATCGTAAATCAGGATTGCGCTCAAGTGAACATCTATACTTTAAACTCGTACCAGTGGTAAACCCGATGAGCACAAACACCTGCAATTAACCCTTTATCGCTTGCACACAAATGTTTGCGCTCCACTCGTAATCTGGCCCATAATTTAGTAGAGTCTAATAGCTTGATTAGCCAGTAGAAATAACTAACCATGGCTTTTCTCTTCTCTACTAAATAGATACGCTTTGCATTCTTTATTAAAAGAATTGACTATACATTGCTTCTGTTTGGAAGCAGCGAAATGCGTCTCGCACACCCTAAATAAAACACACTTTAGCAAAGGATTCCAGACAGAGCTCCCTTTATCGTGTTTATCATGTACCCATAAAGTCGTCGTCCGTCTTGTATTTTTGCTCCAGCAGTTAAAGAAATAAGTTAAGATTCAGCATACAAAAGCACTCAGTGAGGCACAATAGGGTCACACTTTAAAGCCCAGGGACCTCATACACTCTTTGTGAGCCTCGATCAGCTGCTGGCAGCGCTCCTCGCCCTTCTCAATGATACAGGCGTCCCAAGCTTTCTTTGTCTCTGAGCAAGCACACAAGGCTTCAATGGTTTCTTCTCTTGGCTGTCTGAACTGGGAGTCATGAACTTGCAGCTTGTTGCTGCCATACTGGACATCTTCAGACAAGAGCAGGTTTTAAACCTAAACAGGTTATTCTTGCAATCTCTCCTCTCATGTGGGCCTCCACTGAGTGTACAATTTTTAATGTTATTGCTGCAATTGTTTTTCAATAGCCAAACTCCACCACCACTCGCCTTATTTGGAGCAACCAATCTGGAAGTATTACTGGAGTAGACAAAGGCTAATTAGGGGTTGGTACGTAGCAGGATTGTTCTTATGAAGTGTGCAGTGTGCCCTTCCAATTCTCATAATTAGTAAACCAACAATTTTCAGATTATTGTGAAAGTGTATTGCATTTTAATTTTAACTACACATAATAAAAAAATGAATATTATAATTTCAATGTGTTTATTTCTCCTTAAAAATAATATTCAACTTGCAGCTTCAGCCTATTGGGATTTCTTTGACACCTTCAAAATGCTGGAAAAATTTAATGCTAGCTCCCAGAGAGGTGAAATCTGCCTTTTTTTTTGGTACAGATCTCTGTTTGTCCTTGAGATTTCAGATTTGTAAATTGTTCATGTTATGCCTATTGGAACATAAACCAGTAGGTTCTGAATCTCAGCAAGCAAGCTGCATCAGCAGAGTAATCTCCAAATTGCACACAGACTGGGGGCCGAATTGGACATTTAAACGATGTCGACTCACGCTTGCTAACAGTAGGGAAAAGTGTTGGGCCTGTGGTGAGAAGACTTCTGACTTTTCATTAGATGTCTGAACAAAATCAACATTTTAGCAATGGTGTTTTTGCTTTAAAATTCTCTGTTTGCATTTCTCTATATAGAAAAACAAAACAAAATTGTGCAAAATTGCTTATACACTTTCCTAGTACATTGTGTTACTTTGGTGTTGGCTAAACACTATCTCATTTTATCATCTTCATAGACTTCCATAAAATAAATTATAATAAAAGAGCACAGAACACACTCATGGATGTCAAGCTCTCAGCTTATGCACACCTGGGGTCTGATTTTTGGAGATATACAGTAAAAGAGCCCACATTGCAGCCCCCTTTTAACATAGAGCAGCATAATACTTTAATTAAAAATAAGTGAATCTCTTCTTTTATACATTGAGTCATACGACTCTCTGTTTAACACGTGATTAAATTGAACAGTTTCCTACCCATAAAATCCATGAGACCTCTCAAGGGAAAGATGAGAATTTTCTCTTTGAAATTATGGAGTTAAATATAATGTAGTTGATGCTTAACCTTTTACCAGGTTAAGAATGACAAAATGAGTGGTGGCTGAATTCTATCTCCTTACCCAAAATGTTAATCTATATTAATATTAATCTATACCCATAAGACCCTCATCATTTTCATTGGTAATTACACACCTAATTTTGAGAAATAAAATTGGGGCCTAGTAACTTGTGTCATCCTTATTATCAAGAGACAACAGAAACTTGCCACTCTCATTGTAAGGAGCAAAATCTTGTTTTTTTTTTAATAGGTGGCACATCATTTTTAGTCTACAGATCACATAAAAGAATTTTAAAAATATTTTAAAATTATTATTTAAATGATTGGAACATTGTTTTGTCCCTCCACCCGCTTTTAGAAAAATTCCTGTGGGCATCAGTGAACAGCCTCCAGAAAAATAGCTTTTTGTAATTAAGGAGATATGGAAAGAAGACTCTATAGAAACAAATCTAGACCTCCCAATTGTCCCTATTTGAGAGGGACAGTCCCTAATTCTGAACTCTCTCCCTCTGAGACAGCCATATGTCCCTCTTTGCAGAATATCCCTTACCCGCACCTACAGGCCACTCAGACACATCCTTAAACAGCACAGACACACCCACAGCCCTCCCCTCCCAAAGTGGTCCCCCCCTCAGCCTCCTGAGTCCCTAATCCTAGTCTTAGTCCTTAACTACCTTACCACTTTTTATGCATTTGTGCATAAGCATTGGTAGGTAGCCAAGTAGGCTTAGTAAGGTCAGCAGGCTAACAGCCTAGTAGGTTGATATGCTAAATAGTAATGTTACTGCTAGGGAGGGTTTATATATATATATATATATATATATATATATATATATATATATATATATATATATATATATATATATATATATATATATATATATATGTGTATACAAGGATGGATACAGTGCCTATATATCCATTAAATATGGGTGGTAAGTGGGAATATGAGTGAGAGCTAAGGATAATTAGTTAAGGAAAAATAACCATTAAAAGAATATAAAAGAATGTTAAAATAAATGATGCTAGAAGAGTAATGAATAGATTATGAAACAATGTTCATATGAGTCTTTAGACAATATACAGTCCGTGGTTAATCTTCACATGAAGTTGATGTCAGTAAATAGATGGTATATAATACCCTTACCAGATATTACCTCAATCTAATGAGGTAAGTATGCCGCACTGGGGGTATATACAGATGGTAGAATCTTCTCCTTGTATCCAGATGTGGTGCCTCTTGGGTTTTCGTTAGCCTCCTGGAGTATGCAGGGATGTGTTTCTGGTTGTAGATAGATCCCTTGTACTTCCTTTATGTTGGTAGTTAGCCTCTTGGAGTACCTTTTCTGTCTTGGTATAAACTTTCTCCAGCGTAAAGATACCCAGGGAGACAAGAAAGGATATATAGTGTAATACAGTTTATTTACAGTTAGGCACAGAAATAAAATTCACATAGCACTCACATTTGGCATCCTCAGACTATATGAGGTATGTATATAGCACATAGGACTCTAGTGGGTCCTTCCACATATAGGTATGAGATACAAGTTCCCCAATCTTGGTATAAGACTTCGTAGTGAAGTATTAGGCAATTGTTGCTGTTTCCCAAGTGAGGTAATATTGTATAGTACACTTATCCCAAGAAGTAAATGCCAGCAAGCTAGCTACAAGGAGTGACACTGTTATTAAAAAGTGATTTATATAAAACACAGTTAAAAATGAAATAAATGAGAAATAAGTAGTTAGTATCCCTGACGCGTTTCAAAGGTTTGTGTAGATAAATCCTTCTTCTTCTGACATCAACTTCATGTGAAGATTAACCACGGACTGTATATTGTCTAAAGACTCATATGAACATTGTTTCATAATCTATTCATTACTCTTCTAGCATCATTTATTTTAACATTCTTTTATATTCTTTTAATGGTTATTTTTCCTTAACTAATTATCCTTAGCTCTCACTCATATTCCCACTTACCACCCATATTTAATGGATATATAGGCGCTGTATCCATCCTTGTATACACATTTTTCACTTACTGACTGGGACTTCACATCTCAACCAGTATTTGTTCTATATATCTGCCACTATACCCTACACAATACTGATTAGCGCCAACTATAGAGTATCACTTGTGTTTACCCAGTGTACTGAGTGAACACATTTTACTTGCTTCTATATATATATATATATATATATATATATATATATATATATATATATATATATATATAAATATATACACACACACACACATATATCAAATGTGTTTTAAGGGACACTGAACCCAAATTTTTTCTTTCGTGATTCAGATAGAGCATGAAATTTTAAGCAACTTTCTAATTTACCCCATTATCAAATTTTCTTCATTCTCTTGGTATCTTTATTTGAAATGCAAGAATGCAAGTTTAGATGCCGGCCCATTTTTGGTGAACAACCTGGGTTATTTTTGCTGATTGGTGGATAAATTCATCCACCAATAAAAAAGTGATGCCCAGAGTACTGAACCAAAAAAAAGCTTAGATTACTTATTTTTCAATAAAAGATAGCAAGAGAACAAAGAAAAATTGATAATAGGAGTAAATTAGAAAGTTGCTTAAAAGGGCATGCTCTATCTTAATCACAAAAGAAAAAATTTGGGTTCAGTGGCCCTTTAAGCAACAAAATCGGCATGTCTCCTTCTGGCCCCAAACACTTTACAGCAGTTTTCAGCATTTTATGAGCTCTCTGCTGGCCATGTCAAAAGACACACTGCATCCAGGGTTCAACTGGACAGTCCAGTAAAATGTGTCCATAAAAATTTGACAAAAAGTCTGCTGATTTTTTTATTTTTATACACCACCCACCTGGAAACCAGAGAGAAAATTACTGCTCTATTATGAGGTGAGTGGTTCCAAATCCCTGCATTACTTGTCCTTTTGGCAGTCAGAGGGCTAAAATAACTGCTTTGTATATGTCACTAGCAGCTATGGACAGACAATTTAAGAGGTGGGGGCAAATCCCACCTACTGCACTTCTCCTGGTGAAGGGTTGCCCGGCATGTTTGTGTAATACAGCTGGCAACACTATATGGCATAAATATACTAAAGTTTATATTTTTCCTGAAATATCAATTTAATAATAAATAACAATCGGCCAGATTGCGAGTTTTGCGTTATGGCTCATAACGCTGCTTTTCACTGTCGCTGCTATTACGAGTCTTGTAGGTATAGCTGTACCGCACAACTTTTTGGTGCAACGTAACTACCGCACCTTTCAAAAAGTCCTTTTTCAATGGGACTTCCATAGCGCCGGTATTACGAGTTTTGCCTGGGAGGCCAAAAAGTGAGCGGTACAGCCTATACCGACAAGATTTGTTCCGCCTTCTAAAGTCAGTAGTTATGGGTTTTGCGCTACGAAGCTGTAGAATAAAACTCATAAGTAAAGTGTTACAAAGTACACTAACACCCATAAACTACCTTTTAACCCCTAAACTGAGGCCCTCCCGCATCGCAAACACTATAATAAAATGATTATCCCCTAATCTGCCGTTCCGGACATCCCCGCCACTATAATAAATATATTAACCCCTAAACCGTCTCACTTCAGCATCGCAAACACGTTGAGGACTTCGTCATCCAAGATGGTGTCCCTTGAATTCCGATTGGCTGATAGAATTCTGTCAGCCACTCGGAATTCAAGGGACGCCATCTTGGATGACGTTATTTAAAGGAACCTTCAGTGTACGGCTGGGACCGTATGAAGAGGATGCTCCGCGCCGGATGTCTTGAAGATGGAGCCGCTCCGCGTCGGAAGGATGAAGATAGAAGATGCCGTCTGGATGAAGACTTCTGCCCGCCTGGAGGACGACTTCTTGCCGCTTGGATGAAGACTTCTCCCGGCTTCGTTGAGGACTTCTTGCCGCATTGATTAGGACTTCTGCCCGCTTGGATGAGGATGGATGTCCGGTCTTCAAAAACTGTAAGTGGATCTTCGGGGGTTAGTTAGTGTTAGGTTTTTTTAAGGATTTCTTGGGTGGGTTTTATTTTTAACTTGGGGACTTTGGGTACCGAAATAGAGCTTAATGCCCTTAAGGGTAATGCCCATCCAAATGCCCTTTTCAGGGCAATGGGGATCTTAGATTGTAGGTATTTTTTTTTGGGGGGGGGTTGGTTGTGTGGGTGGTGGGTTTTTCTGTTGGGGGGTTGTTTGTATTTTTTTTTTTACAGGTAAAAGAGCTGATTTCTTTGGGGCAATGCCCTGCAAAAGGCCCTTTTAAGGGCTATTGGCAGTTTAGTTTAGGCTAGGGTTTTTTTTTTTTTTTGGGGGGGGGGGCTTTTTATTTTGATAGGGCTATTAGATTAGGTGTAATTAGTTTAAATATTTGATAATTTCTTTTTTCTTTTTTTGTAATTTAGTTAATTGTATTTAATTAATGTAATTTATTTAATTGTAGTGTAATGTTAGGTGTAAGACAGATTAGGTTTTATTTAAAGTAAATTTGTATTTATTTTAACTAGGTAGTTAGTAAACAGTTAATAACTATTTACTAACTAAGCTATCTAGTTAAAATAAATACAAATTTAGCTGTGAAATAAAAATAAAACCTAAGATAGCTACAATGTAACAATTAGTTATATTGTAGCTAGCTTAGGGTTTATTTTATAGGTAATTATTTAGTTTTAAATAGGAATTATTTAGTTAATGATAGTAATTTTTATTTTAATTATATTAAAGTCAAGGGGGTTAGGGTTAGACTAAGGGTTAGGTTTAGGCGTTAATATATGTATTTAGTGTTAGTGATGTGGGAGGCCAGAGGTTTAGTATAGTAGCGGCGGCGATGTTGGGGACGGCAGATTAGGGGTTAATAAATTTATGTAGGGGGCGGCAGATTAGGAGTTAATAAGTGTAGGTAGGTTGCGGCGATGTCGGGGGCGGCAGATTAGGGCAGATTAAGGGTTAATAATTGTAATGTAGGTTGCAGCGATGTTGGGGGCGGCAGATTAGGGCAGATTAAGGGTTAATAATTGTGATGTAGGTGGTGGCGATGTCGGGGGTGGCAGATTAGATGTGTTTAGACGTGGGGTTTATGTTAGGGTGTTAGGTGTAAACATAAATTTTCTTTCCCCATAGGAATCAATGGGGCTGTGTTATGGAGCTTTACGCTCCTTTATTGCAGGTGTTAGGCTTTTTGTTAGCCGGGTATCCCCATTGATGTCTATGGGGAAATCGTGCACGAGCACATAAAACCAGCTCAAAGCAGCACTGGTATTTGTGTCCGGTATGGAGCTCAACGCAACCATATTGCCCGCTAATGCAGTGCTATTAAAGGTGAGCGGTGGAAATAACTTGTAAGTTATTACCGAGCCGCTCATAACGCAAAAGTCGTAATCTGACCGATAATTAATTGTTGGAGCATTAGAAGTTAATATAAGCATCATGAAAATAAAACGTGGAATGAAATCCAGGGCCTAGTGTAAATAACTGTTAGCTGGACACTGTCATGTGAGCAGAAATCTTTTCTTATTCTGAGATGTGGTTTCTGCTGTGTGTGTGATAAGTGAATATAAATTCCTGTCATAGAAATGTACTAGTGACTCATAAATAAATGGTTACCCTTTGGTGCTTATAGTTTTCATTAGAGTGGCCAAAGCTCTCTTATTGACACCCTGGGTTGCCTATTCAGGGAAATGCAGTAAAATTTATCAGTGAGCTTTCAACACACAATAAATCATCTAAACAGGGAGCCATATGGCAGATAAGACCTTGAAAATGTGTCTTCAGCATGCAAGAGAATGATGCTGCTGAAGTTCTGAATGATTATAGCCTTTTTTTCTCTCCCAAAAGTATCAGAGACTTATTGTAATTTTATGTTTGTATCTGCCATGTAAAGTAACACATTCAATGCTGGAATTCTTTAAGGAAAAAAAAAAAAAACAGTTGAAAGATGAAGTATAGTCTTTTTGTTCCAATGGCAAGAGATGCATTTATTAAAAGTTATTACAATTTGCTGGCTTTTTGACAAATGCATTTTTCTTTCCTGAATAACTTGTTAGACTTGCAATGGAGTGTTTTGCTCTCTGCCAACAGGGTTGTGGGAAATGTACATACCAGCCAATGAACAGAAGTAGGAAGTACAAAACTGTGATTGGTGAACCCCCCCCCCCATTAGATTTAAAGGGACAGTATAATGTTAAAAAAAAAATCCCTAATATGTTTCCAATGACTTTTTATACCAGCTGCAGAATGGAAATCATATGAGAGTCCCTATTTAGTTTTAATTTTGTATATGAAATAGCTGGTTGTGTTCTTTCATACCACAAAAAGCGTTGAGATTGCAGTTCTCCCTTATCTACATACAAATGCGTATTTATGTTTATATACCAAATCCCAATACTTAGAGAGAACAACTGGAAATTAACATTTTATAACTTATCTTGTCTACTATGTCACCTACCTCCCACTGGGAGTGTAATTTCTTCTGCTAGCTATGTTTACACACATTTTATATAGCCTATACTGAAGTATAGAAGCTAAAATGGATCATTGAGAACAAATGAAAGGGGAGTATATATTAGGGTAAACTTCCCCTTTTAAAGGGAAATGGTAAGGCAAAACAAACTTTAATGATTTAGATAGTTTCTATTATCATATATCATATGCACTTTATACTCTTTGTATCTGTTTGTTATAAGGCATACCTAAGTAGGCTTGGATGCATTACTAGGAGACATATATAATGCACTGTACCACTGGAGCTATCTTTAACTATGTGTTATAGGGAAGCAATAGTTTAATAATAAAATGCAGATTTTATATATATATATATATATATATATATATATATATATATATATATATATATATATATATATATATATATATGATATATATATATATATATATATATGTGTGTGTGTTTAGCATGTCCCTTTAAGTAGAAATGCTATATTTTATGATTACTATCAGCTCCACTTGCACATAGAATGAACACATTTCTTTCTACAGATATTAACGGCACGTTGTTTAATGTATGACACTAATGATCTCAGAAAGAAAAATAATACATTGCCGGAAAAAGTCATGTTTTTCAGAGCTGTGATACTTCCATCACCCCCTTGCATTTAGATATTGCCCATACATTTCTACATGTGCTCTACTTTTAAATATCTGCCTTTAAATGCATGTAGTTTAAATTGTAGTTTTTGGAAAGCAATAACTAATACACAAAGAAAGAATGAGAAGGAAATATTACAAGGAATCTTCTGAACATTTGCAACATCTGTCTGTCTATCTAGTCATCCATGAATCTATTGCCTTTCTATCAATCCATCTATCTATATGCTTGTCTATGTATCTATTTGTCAATCTTTCTGTGATAACATTATAACTGTCACATTATTTCCAAAAATAAACTATCTATCTCTCTTCCTTTCTATCAATCCATCAATCTATATGCTTGTCTATGTATCTATCTATCTATCTATCTATCTATCTATCTATCTATCTATCTATCTATCTATCTATCATCTATCTATCTGTGTGCCTGTCCTTTCTGTCTGTGTGTCAGTCTTTTCTGTCTGTCTGTCTGTCTGTCTGTCTGTCTGTCTGTCTGTCTGTCTGTCTGTCTGTCTGTCTGTCTGTCTGTCTGTCTGTCCGTCCGTCCGTCTGTCTGTCTATCTATCTATCTATCTATCTATCTATCTATCTATCTACCTACCTTTTTGGAATATTCCACAAATAATTATGTATATAAAAAAAAGAAATGTTGGAAAAACAGGATATATACTATTCATTATTACTGGAGAGTCTTTGGAATATTCTAGTTTGTGACTTATATATGCAAACACACAAGTACACTTTGTTTTTGAGGTGGGGCTGTCTCCTCATTGGTACTGCTTTTTAAGAGAGTGAAGCAGAAGGGAAGCAGATAAGCCATTTGTAGAATGCCCTATTGGTTGAGTGAAAGAGAAGCAGGAGTATGATGTATGGGCTCTAGTCTCATCCTCGCTCTCCTATAACCTGATGTCATTAATCATGGCCATTAGTATTTTTCAGCCCTGCCTTCTCCTGCTGAGTGCTCTAGAGAAACTATTGTCCAAGTCTACATCTCCTCACCAGCTACAAGAGGCACTGCGTAAAAGTAAAATCCATCGCTTTTTTTTCTCCACTGCTCTGCCACATCTCACCTCTTGTCTGCACGGTGACACATTTTCTTCTCTCTCCAGGGGAAAAAGCTGGGTTTGCGGTTTGTTTCTCTGTGTAAGCATTTATTCTGTGACACGTTAACAGGCTGGGCAGCTGTAATATATATTCACAAGCAAAAACAACAGAACAATCTACCCTCTATCTACCAAGCTTGTTATTGTTAGTCAAAGGCCGATCAAGGAAAAATACGTTTTTAAAGATCTTTCATAAAGATAATTGACTTTGTGTCTCATCTTTTATTTGATTTGTTATATAATATTGTATTATGTGTGTATTTGTATGTATGTGTGTGTGTGTATATATATATATATATATATATATATATATATATATATATATATATATATACAATTAGCACGTGTTCCAGCACTCCAGCTTCAACTAATAATGAAGCACCTGGGTGCAATCCTCAATGGATTGTAGATAAGAGCTAGGAAAGGGAGGGCACTCTCAGGATTTATATACATCAAAGTTAGTTTATTGTTTATAACAACAACGTTAGAAAGTCATAAGGATAGGTCGACGTTTAGGCTTACATAGAAGCCTTCATCAAGACAGATGAACAACTCACAACGGCGACTTGCAGCCGCACACAACACCACCAGCAAAACAGAATGATATACACATACAATATATGTGTGTGTGTGTGTGTGTGTATGTATATATATATATATATATATATATATATATATATATATATATATATATATATATATATATCTCTCAAAATAACAAGAGTATTGCATTGAGCAATGATACTTTTTTATTGGACTAACTATACATTTATAAGATATATAAATGTATAGTTGGTCCAATAAAAAAAGTATCATTGCTCAATGCAATACTCTTGTTATTTTGATATCTAAATCTCTGGACTAACAAGACTACTCCAATCAACGTATATATATATATATATATATATATATATATATATATATATATATATATATATATATATATATATATATATATATATATATATATACACTTGTGTTTTTTCTCTTTTTTTTCCGTTTCATCTTGTTTTACATTGATAAATCTCTGTCTTGTGAATATATTATTAAAAATATTTCAATTTAGAATGATTGTCAAATAATTATTATTACTAGTTAACCATTTTAGTATAACCACTCCATTAGCTTATTATATAGCATTGGGGATGCGAGATGATAGCCAGTCATCCAATAGAATGCGAACACAATCCTATTGGCTGATTGGATTAGCCAATAGGATTGAACTTCAATTCTATTGGCTGATTGCATCAGCCAATAGGATTTTTTCTACCTTAATTCCGATTGGCTGATAGAATTCTATCAGCCAATCGGAATTCAAGGGATGCCATCTTGGATGACGTCATTTAAAGGAACCTTCATTCTTCAGTTGGACTTCGTTGGAAGAGAATGCTCCGCTTCGGATGTCTTGAAGATGGACCCGCTCCGCTCCGGATGGATGAAGATAGAAGATGCCGTCTTCTGCCCGTCTGGAGGACCTCTTCTGGCCGGCTTCGATGAAGACTTCTGCCCGTCTGGAGGACCCCTTCTGCCCGGCTTCATAGAGAACTTCGGCCCGGCTGGGTGAAGACGTCTCAAGGTAGGGTGATCTTCAAGAGGTTAGTGTTAGGTTTTATTAAGGGGGTATTGGGTGGGTTTTAGCGTAGGGTTGGGTGTGTGGGTGGTGGGTTTTAATGGGGGGGGGTATTGTATTTTTTTTTTTTTACAGGTAAAAGAGCTGATTACTTTGGGGCAATGCCCCGCAAAAAGCCCTTTTAAGGGCTATTTGTAATTTAGTATAGGGTAGGGATTTTTATTATTTTGGGGGTCTTTTTTATTTTATTAGGGGGATTAGATTAGGTATAATTAGTTTAAAAAACTTGTAATTATTTTATTATTTTCTGTAATTTAGTGTTTTTTTTGTACTTTAGTTTATTTTATTTAATTGTAATTAATTTAATTTAATTTAGATAATTCATTTATTTATTGTGTAGTGTTAGGTGTTATTGTAACTTAGCTAAGGTTTTATTTTACAGGTACTTTTGTATTTATTTTAGCTAGGTATTTATTAAATAGTTAATAACTATTTAATAACTATTGTACCTAGTTAAAATAAATACAAACTTGCCTGTAAAATAAAAATAAAACCTAAGATAGATACAATGTAACTATTAGTTAAATTGTAGCTATCTTGGGGTTTATTTTATAGGTAAGTATTTAGTTTTAAATAGGAATAATTTAGTTAATTGTAGTAATTTTATTTCAATTTATTTAAATTATATTTAAGTTTAGGGGGGTGTTAGGGTTAGACTTAGGTTTAGGGGTTAATACATTTAATATAGTGGCAGTGACGTGGGCGGCAGATTAGGGGTTAATAAATGTAGTTAGGTTGCGGCGACATTGGGGATGGCAGATTAGGGGTTAATAAATATAATGTAGGTGTCGGCGATGTTGGGGGCATCAGATTAGGGGTTCATTAGCTTAATGTAGGTGACGGCAGTGTCCGGAGCGGCAGATTAGGGGTTAATAATATAATGCAGGTGTCGGCGATGTCGGGGGCGGCAGATTAGGGGTTAATAAGTGTAAGATTAGGGGTGTTTAGACTCGGGGTTCATGTTAGGATGTTAGGTGTAGACATAAAAAGTATTTCCCATAGGAATCAATGGGGCTGCGTTAGGAGCTGAACGCTGCTTTTTTGCAGGTGTTAGGCTTTTTTTCAGCCAGCTCAGCCCCATTGATCCCTATGGGGAAATCGTGCACAAGCACGTTTAGCCAGCTCACCGCTACCGTAATCAGCGCTGGTATTGAGGTGAGATGTGGAGCTAAATTTTGCTCTCCGCTCACTTTTCTGCGGCTAACGCCGGGTTTGTAAAAACCCGTAATACCAGCGTTGTCTGTAGGTGAGCGGTGAGCATAAACTGCTCATTAGCACCGCAAGCCTTACCGACAAAAATTCGTAATCTAGCCGTTGGTTTCTTTACACTCAGCATGAGCTAAACAGAGTGCAATTGAGCCTGGAACAGACCAGATGTACATATAAGCTGATAGTAGCAAACATTATTATCCTCAATGAGTATTAGACAGATTTACTCTCTAGTTCCTTGGCAGTGAATGTAAGCAAACACCTTGTAATTACAAGACATACCCGTTGTTTTGCTGTTCAATAATATGTCAGCCAATTCACCATTTTTAAAAATAAACTAACATCCTTTTTAATGCAGTTAATTTTCAATATCCAAACTACATCCACCATTTGCCTGGTAAAGGTGGACTTTAGCGGCCCTAATTATGTAACAATGTTAAATTTTATTTAACCATGTTATATTTTATTTTAGCATGTTATATTTTATTTAAACATGTTTATTTAAATATGTAATCATACCCTTTACCGTGGGAATTACTTCAGACACGTACACTTTACCGTGGGAATTACTTCAGAAAGGTAACGTGAGGAGGGGACTATAGATAAGGTTCCCTGCGGCGGTTGCAGATTGCTCTGTTCCAATATCATTCCTGGGCACCACAACTGCCGCTGGGAACCTATCAATGGTCCCCCCCCCCCCCCCACGGCAAGATTCCCTTCTCCTTCCCTCCTCGTGTGGTACCTTCCAACCATGCGCTGGAATTTGGGACGCTAAACTCCACCTTTGCCTTTTTTGGAGGCGCCAATCAGTGGTTTAGTCTGCAGACAATAAGACAAGCCTTTCTCATAAAGTTAATATAAAATTAATTGTTTTGCAGTTGTTAACTGATAAAGACAATTAGGGATGTGCATGTAGCAGGGTTGGCCTTAAGATGTAAACGGTGCATTTCAAGTTTCAAGAATAAGAAATTGCTCAATTTAAAGGACCAGAAAAAAAAATACATTTGAATAATCAACAAATGCATGATAAAAAGACAATACAATAGCACTTAGTCTGAACTTCAAATAAGTAGTAGATCATTTTTTCTGAAAATTTCAAAGTTATGTCTATTTCCACTCCTCCTGTATCATGTGACAGCCACCAGCCAATCACAAATGCATTTACGTATATTCTGTGAATCCTGGCACATGTTAAGTAGATGCTGGTGACTAAAAACGTGTAAATATAAAAAGACTGTGCACTTTTTGTTAATGTAAGTACAAAAAAGTGCACTGGCCAGCGATGGTGCCGAATCTGCTGATAGTTGGTGGCATGGGAGGGCTAGTAGGGAGGCGGGTGGACGGCCCATCGTTGGTGGGGGCGGGAGTGGGTGGGACCGCTACGCCACACTACAGGCAAGGGAAAAAAAAGAGCCGCAACAGTGAGAGGGAAGGAGGTGCAATGAGGGGTTCCTATGTTGGATCCGTTGAGGGAAAGGGATCTGGGAGGGGGGGTAGAATAAGGAGAGGGAACAGCTACAGAGAATAAAAAAAATGTTTTTCGTTTTTTAAACAAAAACGGTTAGAAATATAGCAAAGTGGGTACTAGCTGCCATCTGTCAGTACCTAAGATGGTAGCTAATATGTAGAGGGGGAGGATTAGAGAGATGTTTGGGGGGATCAGGAAGGTTGGGGGCTAAGGGGGGATCCTACACTGCAGAAAATATATATTACATTTTATTTATTTATTTATATATATATACTGTATGTATGTGTATATATATATATATATATATATATATAAGCCTTTTATTTTAGTACTGGCAGAGGTGTTGCAGTTCTTAAGATGGGGGTGACAATTGTGTGTTGGAGGAGGGAAGAGAGCTGTTTGAGAGGGATTAGGGAGGGATCAAGGGGTGGGATGTGTCAGGTGGGAGGGTAATCTATACACTAAAGCTAAAATTAACCCTACAAGCTACCTAATTAACCCCTTCACTGCTGGGCATAATACAAGTGTGGTGCGCAGCTGCATTTAGCGACCTCCTAATTACCAAAAAGCAATGCCAAAGCCATATATGTCTGCTATTTTTGAACAAAGGGGATACCAGAGAAGCATTTACAACCATTTGTGCCATGATTGTACAAGTATATGTGTATGAGTTAGTGTAGCGCAGTGTGTATATATATTTTTACACAAATAGCTCTCTCTCGCTTTTATTTGAGTCCAATACTATAAGAACTAAAGATCCAGTTATTTTATGAATGAAATATGGGTAATGGTAATTTGAAACCAAATTCCTGAAACCTATAATCAATAGCATGAATTAAGTATTGGTAACGACTATTTGAAATAAACACCTGAGACCTGTGCCGAATTGTTTTCACTACAACCAATAGATTAACAGCATTAGGTATTTAAATCCGGATTCCACTGACACCTAACATCTTGAAAAGCCTGCACGGGTGAAACGCGTTGAAAGAAGGTGTTAGTTGGTACAACTGATATTGATCTGACTACAAGGAAGAAATCCAAACCATTGTGTATATCAGTTTGACTCACATCAGCTTCTGCTGTAAAGGGTCGGTCACTGCGTACATATTGCACTTAAGTGCAGAGACAAAGAAGAGCCTGCAGTAGCGTCAAACAAGGAACCAACAGATTCAGTATTTGCGTAAGGTAAAACTTCCTGTGATGTCATCATCTACAGACCACAGAGAGAACGCCCAATAGTGGCAACAGAGGGAAGGATCTCTGAGTACTGTGGTATATATAACCATCAAGCCACACAAACTACCAGACACCCAACAAATCCTTACCCTTACCCTATGGGTCTCAGAAATAGACCATGTTCTAGGGCTTGAGAGAATGCATTATTGCTACTTTGGCAAACAGGACTTTATAACTGATATACTATTCTTGTGGGAACAAAGACTATACAAAAAGGTATAGAGTAGTTTAATAATTTCGTTAGGTCACAAGACTAGTAGTTAATTTGTCAGCCCAATTTTCTATGTTTTATATTTTTTCCCAGACCTTGAAACATATATATATATATTTATGGATGTAAAATGTTATGAACAATTGTGTACTATGATTCAGGATGGTTTATATCCTTTCCCATTCCCCCTTTTATATGTACCCTTCACACCTCCCCTTTCCATTTCCCCTTTCTGCCCCATTATTTGTATTTCTATTATTGTTTAAACAGATCAACTTATGGGGGGAAAAAATGGGTTCCTACTCTAATTAACAGTATACGTCATTGAAAATGCTTAATTGTTAACAAAGTTCTATGATGTACTATTGTGAAAATTTGTTTACCCAATAAAAAACATTTAAACTTAAAAAAACTACCAGACACCCTGACAAAACACCAGCTGACGGTTACAGGGGTAAGGAGCATTGTCTGCACAGAGCTGCAGAAAAACTGATACGTGAACTTTCTGAATTATATACTTATATTATATACCTATAATGAATAATAATAAGCCTAAGAGTCCAGCTGTTTGTTGATCACCTTCTTAAGAGCTGACTACAACAGTGCAACTCTTGGCAGGGCCCTCTACCCTATAATTGTTTTGTTGTACTCCCCCTTTGTTTATAGCGCTGCGGAATCTGTTGGCGCTCTACAAATAACCGATAATAATAATAATAGCATGAATTAAGTATTGGTAACGGCTATTTAAAATCAACACTGAGACGAATTGTTCTTACTACAACCAATTGAGTAACAGCATTTGGTATTTAGATCCGGATTCCACTGACACTTAACATCTTGAAAAAGCCTGCACGGGTGAAATGCGTTGAAAGAAGGTGTTAGTTGGTACAACTGACATTGATCTGACTACAAGGAAGAAATTCAAAACCATTGTTTATATCAGTTTGACACGCATCAGCTTCTGCTGTAAAGGATCGGTCGCTGCGTACATATAGCACTGAAGTGCAGAGACAAGGAAGAGTCCGCAGCAGCGTCAAACAAGGAACCAACAGATTCAGTACTTGTGCAAGGTAAAACTGCCTGTGATGTCATCATCTATAGACCACAGAGAGAACGCCCAATAGTGGCAACAGAGGGAAGGAGCTCTGAGTACTGTGGTATCTATAACCATCCAGACATTCACTGTTTTGCAACATTGTCTTGTCCCTACCACATTTGAAGAGAGAGAGTTAAAGGACATGCAGACTTTTACTATTATTATCCTTTGAGTATTTTTAGCAGATATATCGTGTACGGTGGGACGTCCCCATATGTATATTTGGAGACACCATCTACAGATTGTTGTTTTTATAACTTTGTATATATCCATATAATAAACTATTGTTTCTAATCTTTACATGTTTCTACTGGAATATACTTAGATACCATTTAGTAATAAGATCTAATTTTGTATCCACTGTTTCTAGTTTATATCCCCGTTTAGCGGAATAACAGAATATAAAGATGTCACCTCACATTATACACACTAACTGGAAGTAAGCATTGTCATACAAATTGGAATATAACCTACATCCTGTCCTAATATCAACTTGAATTTTAAGGGGATCGACTACTAGTTTTACTTTTTAATTTTATTTATACTTATATATTTCTGGAGCACATTCTAGAGTTATTGTGATTCACTGTATATAACATGACATCATTTATACTTGGTATGCACTTTTATACATCGTTTTGAATTTTTGCTGTTGCACCTAATTGTTTGATACACTCTTTGCTTTAAATAGTGCCTCACTAAACATTTTTACTTTATGATTGTACAAGTGGTTTGTAAATAATTTCAGTGAGAAACCTAAAATTGTGAAAAAGTAAATGATTTTTTTTTATTTGATCGCATCGCATTTGGCGGTGAACTGGTGGCATGAAATATACCAAAATGGGCCTAGATCCATACTTTAGGTTGTCTACTAAAAAAAATATATACATGTGAAGGGTTGTTCAGGGATTCCTGACATATACCAGTGTTACAATATAACTATCCCTATTTTTTTTTTTTGGGGGGGGGGAATGGTTTGGAAATAGCAAGGTGCTACTTGTACTTATTGCCCTATAACTTGAAAAAAAAAAGCAAAGAACATGTAAACATTGGGTATTTCTAAACTAAGGACAAAATCTAGAAACTATTTAGCATGGGAGTTTTTTGGTGGTTGTAGATGCGTAAGAGATTTTGGGTGTCAAATTTAGAAAAAGTGTGTTTATTTCAATTATTTCATCATATTTTATAAAACTTTTTTATAGTAAATTATATGATATGATGAAAATAATGGTATCTTTAGAAAGTTTAATTTAATGGCGCAAAAATCGGTATATAATATATGTGTGTGTACAGTAAATGAGTAAGAAGGAAATTACAGATAAACGCCAACACCGCAGAAATGTAAAAATAGCCCTGGTTCTTAACGGTAAGAAAATTGAAACATGATCTGGTCACTAAGGGGTTAACGGAACACTAGAGTCAAAAATAAACTTTCCGGATTCAGAGCAGGCAATTTTAAACAACTTTCTTATTTACTTATATTATCAATTTTTCTTCGTTCTCTTGGTATCTTTATTTGAAAAGGCAGGAATGTAAGCTTAGGAGTCAGACCATTTTTGGTTTATCACCCTGGGTAGCGCTTGCTGATTGGTGGCTACATTTAGCCATGATTTCTATCCATGCCGGCAAACTTGAATATCAGGCCCTGTGTGAGATAAGATAAAGAGGTCTTCTCTCCCTGGAAGCTCAGCCTATTTAATTAGGTAAGGCTTGAATTAGAAGAGACGGCTATTCCAAATACTAAAATATACCTAACAGAGCATACATTTTAAACCATGCAGCTGATGTAACAAGCACATAGAATACAGAGATTCCTTTCAGCCAGTACAGGTACGCTAATGTTATTGCAGTAACAGGAACTTCTCTGACCAAACTCTCCTTCCTTTTATTTATGTAATTAACTTGAAATCCTGCATAGTCATAGTTTTTTGAACTGTAGTTTTTCCCCCTATCCCAATTGATTCACCTTGCTTCAGTAATGAGAATAAACAGCAGTCCAGGAGCGTTGACCGCTGAAGCTAATAAAGATGTATGTTTCAGCTTGTTCTGCTGCAACGCTTTGGGATTTGATCCTCCAGTTATATGGTACTTGGCACCTGAGTGCGAACCTCCATCCCTCCTTAATGGATGCCTCATTAATTAACCCTTTATTTGCCAACAAGATATGCCGTTATTAAATGTTAACCCCTCATTGAAATGAAATTTGTATAGCAATTTGAAATATAGGGTTACCTATTTTAAATTTAGTTATATGTCATCTTTTAGGTTTTTTTTTAGGTTCTTATTAATATTTTTAATAATTGTATTTTTTAGATTTTGAGTACTAGAATGACAATAGACCATACGTATTAAATTGTTCTCAATTATTTTAAGCTGTATGTGCAAAAGTTTAGCTTATCTTACTTATAAACTCAATATGGTATCTTTGCAATACATTCTTTCATGATACTATTAATGTGAAGTTGTATATTGTTAAAGAGTAGTGACAGTTGAGAACAGACTGATTAAAATATAGTCTTTTTGTCTGGCAACATGAAAATTAAAAACATACCGTTTTAAAGTATCCGCATTTGTTTAACCATCAGCATTTTACAGTGAGATTATTACACTAATTCACAACGGAACATAAAGTGTTTTGGACATTGCTTAAGTACCCTGAAAAATGAGCGTATTTTAGCAGTAAAGAATTGTTGATGTGTTGTTGTTTTTTTACTGTAAAATATGTTGTGAATAATATTGATTCAATGAACTGCTACTTAGAAAAATGCCAGCAAAGTGGGAATATTTCATTCTGGACACCACAAAGGCAGCAATGAGTCTTTTCTATGAGTTCAATAAATAAAGCACAAAAGGAAAATGAATTTGCCACACATCACCAACAATATTAATTTCACTGTAATTTTTACTAGTGCAGCGTAGTTTAATAAATATGTTGGGAGTATCCACTTAGTACTGACAGCCACATATGACTTATACAAAGTGTGCATTTTAATTGCTCTTTTGGGGCCAATGTAGCTTAGACTTTTCATCAATAATGTTGTCATCAATAGCGGTGTTGGGAATGTGCAGTTGTTTCCAGGCCCATTACTATGTAGGTGGGTGTTTTGTTTGTTAGAAATATATTTATAAGGCTATAATAATTCATTTAAATAGATGGACAGACTAGTACGACAGATTGATAGATAGACTGACAAATTGATAGCTATGTAAATAAAAGGTTTAAAGTGTGGAGAGGGAAAAAAATGCCCCTGCTCAAATTTTAATAACCAACCCACCCAGCACCTGTGTATAAGAGGTGTGCACACTGAACAAGGCATTTCCTAAGATGCCACCAAATACAGAAAATCTAAATATTACTAGCACCACCATCTGCATGAAGATTTTAATAGAGCAAGAGCAGAAAAGGGAACAACTTTTCAAGTTACAGACCCTTATGGTATGGACATGATTATGGGTCTGTGTTGTCAAATTGCCTAAACAATTTATTGCATTTGTAGCAATTGAGTAGTCACATTAAGAAGCAAGAACATTAGACAAATGAGTGAGAGCTAATATCATACACCCCAAAATGCAAATCTGTGCATTGAGAATGCAAAAACCCAATAGTTATATATTTGTAGCCCCAATGACATTTCACTGACTGAAACAAAAGAGGAATAAAACCTGAGAATTTTTATTTCAGATGATTTAAAGTTTGTTAAAGGACGATTAAATACAATAGAATTGCACAATTAACAAATGCATGATAAAAAGACAATGCACAGACACTGAATTTCAAATGAGTAGTAGATTTTTTTTGGACTAATTTGAAAGTCTGTTTCTTTTTCCTTTCCCGTGCATCATGTGACAGCCATCGGTCAATTCAAAATGCATATACGTATATACTGTGAATTCTTGCACATGCTCAGTAAGTGCTGGTGTCTCAGAAAGTGTGCATATAAAAATACTGTGTACATTTTGGTTATGGAAGTGAAATGGAAAGTTGTTTAAATTGCATGCTCTATCTGAATTATAAAATATTCATTTTGACTTAAGTGTCACTTTTAACAGTGCAGTAAATTAACATCTAATGCCAGCTGGGAGATACTGTATAGATCACTGTTAATGTCTTATTAATATTGTGTTCTTTCCTGGACACTGTGTTGTCAAAAGGTTCAAAATAAACCAGAACATTTTTCAAAGGAGGGCTTATAAATCGATATGTGGTCCCAGTGTAATGCTCGTGGGATATTCCACTATCAGACCGAATTTGGCCAGTAGTCTTCTTATCCCAGCTTTAAGCCGGAATGATAGGGAATATCCCAGAGCAGAGAAAGTTTGCAAGATGAGGTAAGCGGTACTCACTATAGGCAGGATAATCTTCGGCGGCAACAGGCAGGGAATCAGTGGTTAGGTAGTTCAAGGGTAGACCACTTGAAGCACTGAAGAAAAACAGGATAGCCTTTGGCGTCAACAGGCAGGGAATCACCGGTTAGGTAGTTCAAGGGTAGACCACTTGAAGGACCGAAGACAAACAGAATTGGCTTTGACGGCAACAGGTTGAGAAACCAGTGGTAAGGCAGTCCAAAGGTTCAAGGGATAAACAGGTAGAGTGGTCAGACAGGCAATGTTCAGCAACAGTATGTCAATCCAGTACTTTAGGGGTTAAGCAAGCAGAGTAGTCAGACAGGCAGAGTTCATAAACAGTGATGCAATCCAGTACTTTAGGGTTAAGCAGCAGAGTAGTCAGACAATTGAGTTTGTTAACAAAATATAGCAATCCAGAATACAGTAATCTATCACACCCATGAGCACACAAAGTAACACCTATACTTGGGCAGTGATAGATTACTAGAGATAAACTTACATAGGTGCAGGATTCACGCCACAGAAGATTCCGACCGGCATCAGAGACAGGAGCGTGTGGCAATGACGTCAGAGCCGCACGCAACAGGAGCCAACACAGCCCCTGACAACGAGCAGGGAAGGAGGCGCCGCGTCCCTAGCAACAGCTAGAGCGGCGAGGGGTTACACCCAGGGGTCGACAAATCTTTTTAAAATTTAGAAAAACGTAAAAATATTTTGGAGCCAGGCACACTTTTAGGAGCCAGACAGTGGTATTTGTACATAGATATTTTGAGAATAACCCAAAAGTTAGGTGCCAGGGGTAAAATTCCAGTGGCTCCCAGGCTCCTGGGTTTCTCGAGCCCTGGTCTAATAAATTAAAAAAATGAAGAAAAAAACACTACAAACTTAATATGTATTGCTTAGAGTAGAGAAGGGAGAGTGGTGATTGATCAAAGGCATCTCTAGGAGAAGGCAAGGGGGCACTGCCCCCCTTCATAGTGGCTTAACCCACAGTGTGTCCCCACAACTATGATCATCCCACATACTATAGAGTTGTATTTACTCAATAGCTGTTATTAATGTACTCACATAACGTAATGTTTAGTTATCAGTTAGTAGGTGCTTGACATTGGCCCTTGTATATGGTTTCTGGAGACACCAATGGGTATGATATATAACTTTCAAGTGTGTTAAGAGACTTAATAAAGCTGAGGAGGAAGGCATTTTTCACAAAAAGAGCAGCAGCAGAATCACAATCTCACTTTGGAGTAGATTCAGGAGTAATTTGATTAAGCTTCTTTATAATGAAGGTAGTTGATATATGAATTTCTGGGATACTCATAAGGCTATCCTGAGAGATAAATAAACTTACACAATGAATATGAGTCAAATAAATGGTTCTCCTTGGTTGTCAAAATGAATGTTTCTTTGTTTACTAATATCATTGGTGGCAGTGTTCTGAGATTTTTTTATGGCTAAATGTTTGCCTTTAAAAAGTCAGTACACAAGGGGGAAGAACTTTCAGGCAGAAGAAGTTGGGGCAAATATTGGAAGCTGATTTCTTAAATTCTAGTTCTAACTTGTGTGTGTGTGTGTATGTATGTATGTATAGATAGAGAGTCTGAGGAAGGGCTGTATGCACCAAAGTGTCACCTAATACATTTAGTAGTGAGTTAAATCCAGAGAGTGCCAGTGTCTTCATTTATTTTACAGGTAAAAGAGTTGATATCTTTGGGGCAGTGCCCCACAAAAGACCCTTTTAAGGGCCATTGGTAGTTTATTGTAGGCTAGTTTTTTTTATTTTGGGTGGGCTTTTTTATTTTGATAGGGCTATTAGATTAGGTGTAATTCTTTTTTATTTTGGATAATTTCGTTTGTTATTTTCCGTAATTTAATGTTTGTTATTTTTTGTAACTTAGTATTTTTTTTTTGTAAATAGATAGTTAGGTTTAGGGATTACTAGTTTTATTTAGTATATTTCGTTGTGGGGGGCTTTCGGTTTAGGGGTTAATAGTTTTATTTAGTATAGTTCATTGTGGGGGGCTTTCAGTTTAGGGGTTAATAGGTTTATTATAGTGGCTTGCGGTTTAGGGCTTAATAACTTTAGTATAGAGGGGGCGATGTGGGTGGACGGCAGATTAGGGGTTAATTATATTTAAATAATGTTTGTGATGCAGGAGGGTGATGGTTTAGGGGTTAATAACTTTAGTATAGTGGTGACGATGTTGGGGAGCGGCAAAATAGGGGTTTAATACATTTTTTTTAGTGGCGACAATGTCGGGAGCGGAAGATTAGGGGTTAATAAATTTATTATAGTGTTTGTGATGCGGGAGGGCCTCGGTTTAGGAGTTAATAGGTAGTTTATGGGTGTTAGTGCACTTTTTAACACTTTAGTTATGAGTTTTATGTTACAGATTTGTAGCGTAACACTCATAACTACTGACTTTAGATGGTGTTACGGATCTTTAGGCTGTAACGCTTGCTTTTTAGCCAGAATGCAAAACTCGTAATACCGGCGCTATGGGAATCCCATGAAAAAATTTAATTTTTAAGAGTGCGGTACTGACGTTGCGTTACAGGCTAAAAGGCTTGCGGTACAGCTATACCGACAAGACTTGTAATGGCTGTGTTAGGGAAAATGATGCGTTATGGGCCACAACGCTGCTATTTGACTCATAACGCAAAACTCGTAATCTAGATGATTGTTATTTGTTATAATTCTTGCATTTAACAACTTTAGCTAAAATAACCACTCACATATGCTTCTTTTTTCAAGTAATTATAGGTGTGGTAGAATGGAGACCTGGTGGTCACAGCAACAAATAAAGACAGGACAAACCTTCAGTGTTTTAAGCTCTCCTGTGTTTTTCTATAAGACAGTGCTCAACAAATTTGTTTAATAATTTAGAGCCAGTAAGGATATTTAGAAGCCAGGCATACTTTTAGGAGCCAGACAGTGCTATTTGTATATAAATATATGGAGAACAACCCAAAAGGTTAGGAGCCAAGGGTAGAATTCTTGGAGCCAGTGACTCCCTGGCTCCTGGGTTTGTCAAGCCCTGCTCTAAGACATTAAAGGTATGCACTTCTACTGTACAATATAAACAGCATTCACCAATGTGCAGTGTATGAGGTGTTACGTGAAGAAAGCTCATTACGTCTATAACTGTCTTAATCACTTTGGTTCGTTAGGGACCACTGGGCAAACAGTAGAGCAAGTCTTATATCTGCTCCTGTATGAGCAATGCAACCTCCATTTTTGAATTGTGTGTGTGTATCTATGTACCACTGGTTAATGTAAGATTGTATCAGTAAGTTTCATTTGCAACAACATCAGTTTTATGAAATAATGTTGTGTGGTGTCAGTATTGCTTTTTTGCACATCTCAGTTGGTGAAATACCAGGGGTTCAGTGTCTGACACTACAGCAAATCCATATGTGTCTACTTTACTGCAGCAATAATTGAAGTATTAACTGCAAGTTGTAAGAAAAGACGCATGAATTAGTTTAATGACAGGGTTGTTTTGCTGCTGTAAATGATTTTAAGTAGCTCTGCTTGCAGCTGGCATTGGGTAAATAAATAACATAAATGCCCAGTGTAAAAAAGGAAGGAAATTCATAAAGTGTAATACCCTTAGCTACCCCCCTTCACCATGTCCCTTCCTCCCAAGTCTCAGTGTTTGTGCTGAACTGGCAAATTTGCAAATTTGTCAGCAAGAAAGAGCTTCAGCTCATCTTTATGAAGCCAAAGTGGATTCTTGTTAGCTGAGCTGCAAGCTACAGTAGAAAGGGTCTGATTTTGACAACATAATTTACATCTTTGTGGGAAAGTATTGCTGGCAGCTGAACTAATTTGTGCAGGATTAGGTTTGCTTGTCTTTTCTGCTGCTTAACCGCTTTATCTATCAGGGGCCCGTTTTCAAATATCACTTTTCAAGTGCGCCCTGGAGAGGTGGAATTGATCGGGAATAGAGAGAGCAAAATTGCTCCAATAACTTTATAGTGAAAACAATTACTATATCATACAGATGTGAGTAATTCTGAAAAGCAGAAAGAGATGTCAGCACTGACATCTCTCCAATGCATACTGAAATTATAATTAAAGGCAAGGACTGAGCAGAAGTGATATTTTCTTCTCTGTTTTTTCCTTTCTTTTCATTTTCCTTCAGCAGATTTTTTTTTAATTTGATTTGGACAGAATATGACTCCTTTGTAATAATTTTGTTTTTAATTTTATTTAAATGGCTTTAAATGAGTGAATATGAGGGGATATTTAAATCTTGTCAATTCTTTGTAAGATTAGGTCATGTCAGCTTCACATAAAATAAAACATATTTTTGTAACGGCAGATTGACATTGTTTTCTACATCTTCATACATCAACCTATTTAGCATTCTTTACTAGTAATAGAAATGGTGGTTAATGGGTATTAGCATCCTTTACTAATAACGCTATTGACGGTTACCGGTATTAGCATCCTTTACTAATAACGCAATTGACGGTTACCGGTATTAGCATCCTTTACTAATAACGCAATTGAAGGTTACTGGTTATTAGCATCCTTAACTAATAATACAATTGGTGGTTACCAGGTATTAGTATCCTTTACTAATAGTAAAATTGGTGGTTACCGGGTAATAGCATCCTTTACTAATAATACAATTGGTGGTTACCAGGTAATAGAATCCTTTACTAATAATACAGTTGTTGGTTACCGGGTAATAGCATCCTTTACTAATAATACAATTGGTGGTTACCAGGTAATAGAATCCTTTACTAATAATACAGTTGTTGGTTACCGGGTAATAGCATCCCTTACTAATAGTACAATTGGTGGTTACCAGGTATTAGCATCTTTACTAATAATACAGTTGGTGGTTACCGGGTATTAGCATCTTTACTAATAACACAATTGGTGGTTACCGGGTAATAGCATTCTGTACTAATAATACAGTTGGTGGTTACCAGGTAATAGCATCCTGTACTAATAATACAGTTGGTTGTTACCGGGTAATAGCATTCTTTACTAATAATACAGTTGGTGGTTACTGGGTATTAGCATCTTTACTAATAATACAGTTGGTGGTTACCGGGTAATAGCATCTTTACTAATAATACTGTTGGTGGTTACCAGGTAATAGCATCCTTTACTAATAGTACAATTGGTGGTTACCAGGTATTAGCATCTTTACTAATAATACAGTTGTTGTTTACCGGGTAATAGCATCCTTTACTAATAGTACAATTGGTGGTTACCAGGTATTAGCATCTTTACTAATAATACAGTTGGTGGTTACTGGGTATTAGCATCTTTACTAATAACACAATTGGTGGTTACCGGGTAATAGCATTCTTTACTAATAATACAGTTGGTGGTTACTGGGTAATAGCATTCTGTACTAATAATACAGTTGGTGGTTACCAGGTAATAGCATTCTTTACTAATAATACAGTTGGTGGTTACCGGGTATTAGCATCTTTACTAATAATACAGTTGGTGGTTACCGGGTAATAGCATCTTTACTAATAATACAGTTGGTAATTACCGGGTAATAGCATCTTTACTAATAATACAGTTGGTGGTTACCGGGTAATAGCATTCTTTACTAATAACACAATTGGTGGTTACCGGGTAATAGCATTCTGTACTAATAATACAGTTGGTGGTTACCGGGTAATAGCATTCTGTACTAATAATACAGTTGGTGGTTACCGGGTAATAGCATCTTTACTAATAATACAGTTGGTGGTTACTGGGTATTAGCATCTTTACTAATAATACAATTGGTGGTTACCGGGTAATAGCATCTTTACTAATAATACAGTTGGTGGTTACCAGGTAATAGCATTCTGTACTAATAATACAGTTGGTGGTTACCGGGTATTAGCATCTTTACTAATAATACAGTTGGTGGTTACCGGGTAATAGCATCTTTACTAATAATACAGTTGGTGGTTACCAGGTAATAGCATCTTTACTTACATTACAGTTGGTGGTTACCAGGTAATAGCATCTTTACTGACAATACAGTTGGTGGTTACCGGGTAATAGCATCTTTACTAATAATACAGTTGGTGGTTACTGGGTAATAGCATCTTTACTAATAATACAGTTGGTGGTTACCGGGTAATAGCATCTTTACTAATAATACAGTTGGTGGTTACCGGGTATTAGCATCTTTTCTAATAATATAATTGACGGTTACCGGTAATTGTCATCCTTTCCTAAAAATACAATTGGTGGTTACCAGGTACAGAATTTGTGCTTGTTTGTGATATTTTGAAGGTAGGGGTTGCTGGGCCAGATGGAAGACTTCTGCATGAAGTTAAAAGGTATATGTACCTCATCCTCAACTATAGGGCCTGTCACACACTAATAATAATTGTGATGATTATATACTGTTCTGTGCCAATTGTATTATGAGGATTACCATTTGTACCACCCATCTTTACTACAGAGGTGGGTTGTTTTTACCCCATCTATATCATTGAAAGGTGAAATTAAAAATGACTGTGGTTTATGCGATTTATTTGGGTATCACTTTGAGAATTGAATGCATTACATCTGCAATAGTACATAAGAGGATTCAGCATATTGCTGCCCTATGTATTGCTGATTAGAATTGCAAGGGCATATTACAACATGGTGATATTTTCAGTGCTCCTAAACAAGATAACAACAAAAAAAAGATTATTCTACAATTTAAGAAAAAAAGTGACTTTTTCCTTTTCCCCCCCTCACACTTTTCAGTGTTGAATTCTCACTCCTGCCATTCTGTAGGAGATAATTAATTGCCTTCAGTTCAAGGGTGTAATAATACAATTAATTATGCTGGAAGTTCTTGTCAAGGAAGAATTCTTAACTGGGCACCTTTTGCTGGAGCTCAGCTAATGAAAGCCTGGTATGAATTTATATAATACATGGAAAGACGTCTTTTAACCTCTTCTCTACTGAAGGTCATCTACAGAAGGTATAAACAAGGTGAAACAAATGTATATTTAGAATTTAGTCAATGTTTATAGCAAATGTAAGCTAAATTCAGGACAGAAATAAATTAGTATTGTAGCAATGTATACATCAGTTATCCAGATCTATCGATCTATCCATCCATCTGTCCTACTGTCTGTCCATCTACTTGTCTGGTTGTCCATCAATCTAATTCAATATTTATAGCCTTATATGTATATTTCTAACAAACAAAACACCAACCTACATAGTTATGGGCTCGGAAACAATTGCACATTCCCAACACCGCTCCAAGCTACACTGGCCTCAAAAGAGCAATTAATTAAAATGCACACTTTTTATAAGTTATATGCGGCTTTCAGTACTCCCAAAATATTCATTAAACTACGCTGCTCTAGTAAAAATTACAGTGAAATGAATATTGCTGGTGATATGTTGCAAATTCATTTTCCCTTTGTGTTATCAATCAATCATCTATCTATCATCTATCTATCAACCTATATCTTTCTATCTATCTATCTATCTATCTATCTATCTATCTATCTATCTATCTATCTATCTATCTATCATCATCTTTCTATCTATATACCATTTGTATTTTGTCTGTCTATCTTTCTATCTATCTATCTATCTGTCTATCATCTGTCTTTTGTCTGTCTATCTATCATCTACTGTCTGTCTAAAAACTTAATTCCTATTTTAAGTGATTCAGTGTGTAAATGTTGTAAAAAGCACTTGCTTTTTAATATTAAAAATATTGTTACTGTTACTAATAGTAATCAGCATCATAAATAATAATAATCACAATTCCTATTCTAAGTGTTTCAGTGTGTAAATAGGACAAAGTGAACTGGCTTTTTAATATTAATAATTATTGTTACTAATAGTAATCATCATCATTAATAATAATAACCATAACTCCTATTCTAAGTGTTGCAGTGTGTAAATAGGACAAAGTGCACTGGCTTTTAATATTAATGAATACATTATCCCTCCTTCAGCTGGAGTCCCTGCCAAAAGTACTATATATTATTTTTCCTCTGCATTATAGGAAATGACATACAATCAAATGTAATGAATAATTTCACAGTGAAGTGGACAGTTATAATGAAACAAAGAAGCAGATGACAAGTTGTAAAAAAAAAAAAAAAAGCAAACTGCTTATATGGGCTGCGTGTATATTTAACCTCTTCTGTAGCACAGTAGACCTGCCTTGAAATAACATCATTTCTCACCTGCTCCCTTGAGAGTTTGATACTTTAGAGGTTTTCACCAGCATTTTTTAATACCAAATAGGGCTAAGGGTTCTGTTCCTGCTGCTTTAACTTCTTGGTCACTAGATAAAGATCCTTGTCTGGCAGCAAATGGGTTAATAGTATGGACAATTTTAAACTTCAATTAAAAATAGAATTTTAAGCTCCATTTACACTGGGCCGCTGGCCTCTAAATGTTTTATTTGCATAACTAGTTAAAAGGATATGGAAGCAGCATATTGATTCAATTCCATCTTGCAAAAACTGTTAATTAATAATGATAATAAATGTGTCAGCGCTTTATTATCTACTTTGAATTGGCGATGATAAGCGTATTAATGCCACTCTGGTAATAAAACTGCACCAGCTATTGTTGGAAAAGCTGCAATCGTTTGAATAACCTAGCAATAAATATTTGTGTAATTTGCCAGAGATCAAATTAGAGAATTAATGATGTTTTCTCATGAACTGCGGGGTTTGATTAAGCTCTTAAACATTTCCACTTACAGTTCACTGGACTGCTCCGAAAACACAGATTTCTTTAATTCTTTACAGTGTGAGACAAGGTAGTTTGCTGGCAATTATATTTCAAAGAGCCCCCTCATGCTTCGCTCAGTATTTTCTATGTATTGACATAGTATTATTATATTGCCAAAATTAACACGAATATTGCAAAGTGTAACAGAAAACTGAATTTATACAAAAATAACTTTTATCGTGCTAAAATCAACCATTATGAGAAATATGTTGCTTAACACAGAGGGGCCTAATTATCATAGTGCAAGTGGACATGATCCGATATTGCGGATCATGTCCGCTGCACATCGATAAATGCAGACAGCATACACTGTCTACATTTATCATTGCACCAGCAGTTCTTGTGAACTGCTGGTGCAATGATGCCCCCTGCAGATTCGCGGCCAATCGGCCGCTAACAGGGGGTGTCAATCAACCCGAACGTATTCAATCGGGTTGTTTTCTGGCTATGTCTGTCTGCCACCTCAGAGCAGGCGGACAGGTTATGGAGCAGCGGTCTTTAGACAGAGCTTGATAAATATGCCCCAAAGTCTGTTTTAACGCAAATGTATTTTTAGATATTGATGCACGTTAAAGCAGTAATTATTCAAACTGTGAATGGTTCTAGCAAGAACTTTGCCAGTAAGCACTATAGTAGCTGGTTTGATTTAAAAGAACATTGAACTGTAGCATTTGAACCCATTTACTGTTATATTACGATTGGAGTGGTGGTTAGCACTCGTGTTCGAGCGTTAAAAACTCTATAAGTAAGTTCTTTGCGCTTGGAGATTTGCGCGCATATTAGGAGTTGAAAGTAAAAAGTTTGCAAAATCGCATTCCTTCATAGGCTTCAATGGAGACAAAAAAGTTGAAAAAATCCTAACACTCACAAGTCGTGCAAACATAGTCGTGTTTATTTAAAAACGCGTTATAAGAAGATAATATTGCATATTTCATAATCCAATGTTTTGCACATAGCAGAATATGTTCTATTTATTCTTAAAGAGATATTTAAATATATATCTGATGTTTTTTTGCACAAATATATATTTATACCTCTCTCTCTCTCTCTCTCTCTCTCTCTCTCTCTCTCTCTATATATATATATATATATATATATATATATATATATATATATATATATATATATATATATATATATATATATATATATATATGTTATCTAGATTATAAATTCCCACAGGAATAGGGCCCTCAATGCCCCCCCTGTATTTGTCTGTAAAATGTTGTCTCTTATTGTATTGTTTCTCCATTGTACTTTTATCCTTGTACCCATGGGCAGTGCTGCAGAATCTGTTGGCGCTTTATAAATAAAGAATAATATATATCATAATACATAAAATAATCAGTTAACCAGAGCTCTGAAGTTGCGATAATCATTCTATCGTAAATCAGGTTTGCACTCACACATTTGCATTTACGTTTCAACTTGTTATACGGCAGAATTTAACTTGCACACAAAAGGATGCGAAAACCCAATATTGCTTACGGGCAAACGATAGTCACTGGCCCTTAATGTGTTCTCAATTATCAATTTTACCTTTTTTATTTGGGGATTTGAAATAGGTACTTTGAAACCAACAACTATACTGAAAATTCCAATACTGCAGAATTGGCTATAGAAAATATAATATAATAAATATATTTGAAATACAACATGAAACAATTAGTGCCTTATTACGTTATTCCTTCAATATTTATGTTTTGACCAAGAAATAACACAATCAAAAAGTGAAATTGGAGCTTACCCATTTGACATCAAGAGATGACTGTAAGTTCATTGCTTTGCAAAGTATTGCAATCCTGTCTGGTAGCCCATGGGCTAATCCTAAACTATACTAAACATCAAGCTATTGTGATAGGCCCTGTGTGCATTTCTGTTTTAATGACTCCATTATTCAGTTTTGTTTTTTTCTGCAAATTCAGCAGTTTTCTCCTTGAAATGACTTGCTTATGCGTTTCCTCATCAAAACAAGCAATACAAGGAGAATGCAACTTCCTGGTTCTTACTGTGCAAAGAAGGACTGGGTCCTTAGACCTAGTTCTTCTTGAAGGATATGTTTATTGTCATATAAACTCAATATTCTGTCTTAGGGTCTGTTTCTTTACAATTACTTTACAAAGTTATGGAACTGACAGTTTAGTAACCAAATCTTTGATGCCAAGAAAAATAAAGTTTTCTCTTGTAAGATGTATCGAGTCCACGGATTCATCCATACTTGTGGGATATTCTCCTTCCCTACAGGAAGTGGCAGAGAGAGCACCCACAGCAGAGCTGTCTATATTGCTCCTCCCTTAGCTCCACCCCCAGTCATTCTCTCTTCCTGCTTAACTGCTAGGAAGGGTAAAGTGAGTGTGGTGACAAAAATGTTAGTTTTTATTTTCTCAAGCAAAAGTTTATTTTAAATGGTACCGGTGTGTACTATTTACTCTCTGGCAGAAAAGGGGCAGGACCTTCTAATCCAAGGTCCGTTCAAGCATCCAAATCTAATTTCTCTGCGTCTGACTGCTTGGAGATTGAACGCCTGATTCTATCAAAGCGTGGTTTCTCTGAGTCGGTCATTGATACCCTGATTCAGGCTAGAAAGCCTGTCACCACGAAAATCTATCATAAGATTTGGCGCAAATATCTTTGTTGGTGTGAATCCAAGGGTTACTCATGGAGTAAGATTAGGATTCCTAGAATTTTGTCTTTTCTCCAAGAAGGATTGGAGAAGGGATTATCAGCTAGTTCCTTAAAGGGACAAATATCTGCTTTGTCTATTCTTTTACACAAACGTCTGGCAGATGTCCCAGACGTTCAAGCGTTTAGTCCGGCCGTGGTCAGGATCAAGCCTGTATTTAAACCTGTTGCTCCGCCATGGAACCTAAACTTGGTTCTTAAAGTTCTTCAAGGGGTTCCGTTTGAACCTATGCATTCCATAGATATTAAGCTTCTATCTTGGAAAGTTTTGTTTTTAGTAGCTATCTCTTCGGCTCGAAGAGTTTCTGAGTTATCTGCTTTACAATGTGACTCACCTTATCTTATTTTCCATGCAGATAAGGTGGTTTTACGTACCAAACCTGGATTCCTTCCTAAGGTTGTTTCTAATAGGAATATCAATCAGGAAATTTTTGTTCCTTCGCTGTGTCCTAATCCTTCTTCAAAGAAGGAACGTCTGTTGCACAATCTTGATGTGGTTCGTGCTTTAAAGTTCTACTTACAAGCAACCAAAGATTTCCGTCAAACATGTTCATTGTTTGTTGTCTATTTTGGTAAGCGGAGAGGTCAAAAGGCTACGGCTACCTCTCTTTTTGGCTGCAAAGCATCATCCGTATGGCTTATGAGACTGCTGGCCAGCAGCCTCCTGAAATAATTACTGCTCATTCTACTAGAGCAGTGGCTTCCACATGGGCTTTTAAAAATGAGGCTTCTGTTGAACAGATTTGTAAGGCGGAGACTTGGTCTTCGCTTCATACTTTTTCCAAATTTTACAAATTCAATTCTTTTGCTTCTTTGGAGGCTATTTTTGGGAGAAAGGTTCTACAAGCAGTGGTGCCTTCCATTTAAGGAACCTGTCTTGTCCCTCCCTTCATCCGTGTCCTAAAGCTTTGGTATTGGTATCCCACAAGTATGGATGAATCCGTGGACTCGATACATCTTACAAGAGAAAACAGAATTTATGCTTACCTGATAAATTTCTTTCTCTTGTGATGTATCGAGTCCACGGCCCGCCCTGTCTATTTAAGACAGGTAGTATATTTTTATTTAAAAAAACTTCAGTCACCACTGCACCCTATAGATTCTCCTTTTTCTTCCTAGCCTTCGGTGGAATGACTGGGGGGTGGAGCTAAGGGAGGAGCTATATAGACAGCTCTGCTGTGGGTGCTCTCTCTGCCACTTCCTGTAGGGAAGGAGAATATCCCACAAGTATGGATGAATCCGTGGACTCGATACATCACAAGAGGAAGAAATTTATCAGGTAAGCATAAATTCTGTTTTTTTCAGATAAAGTGGCTTCTATGTTTTTGAAGACCTGTAAACTAGAAGCTGTTAAAGTATATTTTTCATGTTTTGTTATTTTTGGTAAATAGTTTTGAGATAGGAGTGTGTGCTGGGCTTCTGCAGCTCTCCTGGAAATTTTGGATTTATCCTAAAATGGCACAAATAAGGGTTTTTTGTTCATTAGTTTTTGAAAATAGTAGTTTCTTTCATGTAATTGGCAAGAGTCCATGAGCTAGTGACGTATGGGATATACAGTCCTACCAGGAGGGGCAAAGTTTCCCAAACCTCAAAATAGCTATAAATACACCTCCCACCACACCCACAACTCAGTTTTACAAACCTTGCGACCTATGGAGGTGGTGAAGTAATTTTGTGCTTGATTTTTATGATTTCTTCTATGATAAGCGCTTCTAGGCATTCTGAAGCCCAATTCCTCTCAGAGTATAGTGTTTGTCAGAGGGATGTGAAGAGAGTATTGCCTATTGATTTTCTTATGGTTTTTCTCACAGAAAATATTTTCAAGGGTTCTCTGTTATCGGTCGTAGGGATTCATCTCCTAGAATAATTATACAGAGAGACCTCTGTTAAGAATAATCATATAATATCAGCAGTACTTACCCTGCTAGAGGTTAGAATATTGAGTTTATTAAAAAAACTAATTTATTAACAATTTTTAAAATAATAGTAATAGTTAATAAATTAGTTGTTTTAATAAACTCAATATTCTAACCTCTAGCAGGGTAAGTACTGCTGATATTATATGATTATTCTTAACAGAGGTCTCTCTGTATAATTATTCTATATTATAGGAACGAGTGCTCACAAACCCTCCCGCTCACAAACCCTCCCTGTCTCCCCTTGCCCTTTAGCCTTGCAGTTTCAATATGGGAATCATGTTTTAGGAAGTTTTTGTCTTACCTGGGGTATAGTCTCTTTTCCAATTTGACTTGTTTTTCTTTTAAAACTTTTGGGCAAATTAGGCCCGCAAGGGCGCAAAATGCTGTTATTTATGGCATCATTCTTGGCGCAAGAATTTTTGGCGCGAATGTGCGTCTATGATGATGCAAGTTCGTAATTTCCTGCGTCTTAGTTTACGCCAGGTTGTTTGGCGTGAAGTTGTGTTTGTTATGACGTGAGTTGCATCATTTCCGGATGTTTGTTGGTGCCAAAAATGTTTTACACTTCCTTTTGCGTTGTGCGTCATACTTGGCGCCAAAAAAAATAGTTTTATTTTACCTCACCTCCTATATGCTCCTTGCCTTCTTTTTACTCAGAGCGCTATGCTATTTGCTTTTTTGCCATTTTAGCATTTGCATTTTTCCCATTCCTGAAACTGCTATATCTGGAAATAAGATATTTTTGTTTAAATGTCATTTTTTCTTTTTCATTTTACAAGATGTCTCAATCTGATCCTGTCTCAGAAGCTGCTGTAGGAACCATGCTGCCTGAGCACAGTTCTACCAAAGCTAAGTGTATCTGTTGTAAGTTAGTGGAGATTATATCTCCAGCTGTAGTATATAACAGTTGTCATGATAAGCTTTTGCATGCAGAAAAAGTTTCTATTAGTGCTAGTACATTATCTGTTGTTCCCTCAACATCTAATGTACATTATATCCCTGTTGATATGAAAAATTATATTGCTGATGCTATACAGAAGGCTATGTCTTCTATTCTGCCTTCAAATAAATGTAAAAGGTCTTTTAAAACTTCTCATAATACTAATGAAATTTGTAATGACCGACAACAAACTGATATATCCACCTCTGATGAGGATCTCTCTGACTCAGAAGATCCTACTTCAGACATTGACACTGATAAATCAACTTATCTTTTAAGATTGAGTATATTCGTTCTTTGTTAAAGGAATTGTTGATAACTTTGGATATTGAGGAGTCTGGTCCTCTTGATAATAAATCCAATAAACGTTTACATTCTGTCTATAAACCTCCTGTAATTACTCATGAGGTTTTCCTTGTTCCTGGTGCTATTTCTGATGTGATTGCTAAAGAATGGTCTAAGCCTGGTAATTCTTTTATTCCTTCTTCAAGGTTTAAAAAGTTGTATCCTTTGCCAGTGGCTAAATTAGAGTTTTGGGAAAAAGTCGCTAAGGTTGATGGGGCTATTTCTACTCTTGCTAAGCGTACTACTATTCCTATGGAAGATAGTACTTCTTTTAAGGATCCTTTAGATAGGAAAATTGAATCTTATCTAAGGAAAGCTTATTTACATTCTGGCTATATTCTCAGACCTGCCATTTCCATGGCTGATATTGCCGGCTGCATCAACTTTTTGGTTGGATAGCTTAGCACAATGGAAAAAAAGATTCTGATTTGCATAGCATTGTTCGTTTGCTTCAACATGCTAATAATTTTAACTGTGATGCTATTTTTGATATCATCAAGACTGATGTTAAATCTATGTCTTTAGCTATTTTAGCTAGAAGAGCTTTATGGCTCAAATCATGGAATGCTGACATGGTATCTAAATCTAGGTTACTATCTCTATCATTCCAGGGTAATACTTTATTTGGTTCCCAGTTGGATTCTATTATTTCCACTATTACTGGGGAGAAGGGAGTTTTTTTGCCCCAAGATAAAAAGTCTAAGGGTAAATCTAAAGCTTCTAATCGGTTTCGTTCCTTTCATCAGAATGGAGAGCAGAAAACCACTCCTTCCCCTAAGGACTCTGGCTCCATTTGGAAGCCATCTTCGAGTTGGAATAAATCCAAGCCTTATAAGAAACCAAAGACAGCCCTCAAGACTGCATTAAGGTGTGGCCTCAATCCAGTTCTACTGGTGGGGGGGGGAGGCAGATTGAAATTATTTCAGGACGTTTGGGCAGGTTCCGTTCAAAATCATTGGATTCAGAATATTGTCTCTCAGGGGTATCAAATAGGTTTCAGAATAAGACCTCCTGTGAGAAGATTTTTTCTCTCTCATGTTCCAACAAGTCTTGTGAAAGCTCAGGCCTTTCTGAAGTGTGTTTCAGATCTGGAGCTTTCAGGGGTAATTGTACCAGTTCCACTTCTGGAACAGGGTCTGGGTTTTTATTAAAATCTACTTATTGTCCCGAAAAAGGAAAATTCATTCAGACCAGTTCTGGATCTGAAGTTTTTGAATCAATTTGTAAGGGTCCCAACTTTCAAGATGGTGATTATAAGGACTATTCTGCCTTTTGTTCAGCAAGGTCATTACATGTCCTCAATAGACTTACAGGATGCATATCTTCCGATTCATCCAGACCACTATCAGTTTCTGAGATTCTCTTTTCTAGACAAGCATTGCCAATTTGTTGCTCTTCCAATTGGCCTAGCAACAGCTCCAAGAATCTTTTCAAAGGTTCTCGGTTCCCTTCTATCTGTAATCAGAGAGCAGGGTATTGGGGTGTTTCCTTATTTGGACGATATCTTGGTACTGGCTCAATCTTTTCATTTAGCAGAATCTCACACGAATCAACTTGTGTTGTTTCTTCAAATACATGGTTGGAGGATCAATTTACCAAAATGTTTCTTGATTCCTCAGACAAGGGTCACCTTTTTAGGTTTCCAGGTAGATTCAGTATCCATGACTCTGTCTTTAACAGACAAGAGACGAATGAAATTGGTTTCAACCTGTCGAAAACCTTCAGTCTCGATCATTCCCTTCAGTGGCTATGTGCATGGAAATTTTAGGTCTCATGACTGCAGCATCAGACGCGATCCCCTTTGCTCGTTTTATATGAGACCTCTGCAGCTTTGCATGCTGAATCAATGGTGCAGGGATTATACTCGGATATCACAATTGATATTCTTAAATCCCAACACTCAACTCTCTCTGACTTGGTGGTTAGACCATCATCAGATTATTCAAGGGGTCTCTTTTGTTCATCCTTCCAGGACTGTGATTTCAACAGATGCAAGTCTCACAAGTTGGGGAGCTGTCTGGGGGGTCTCTGACAGCACAATGAGTTTGGAATCCTCAAGAGGCGAGGTTACCAATCAATATTTTAGAACTCCGTGCTATTTTCAGGGCTCTGCAGGCTTGGCCTCTATTAAAGAGAGAATCATTCATTTGTTTTCAGACAGACAATATCACAACTGTGGCATATGTCAATCATCAGGGTGGGACACGCAGTCCTTTAGCGATGAAAGAAGTATCTTGGATACTTTCTTGGGCGGAATACAACTCCTGTCTAATTTCTGTGATACATATCCAAGCTGTAGACAATTGGGAAGTGGATTATCTCAGCCGTCAGTCTTTACATCCAGGGGAGTGGTTTCTCCATCCAGATGTATTTTATCAGATTGTACAGATGTGGGGTCTTCCTGAAATAGATCTGATGGTTTCCCATCTAAACAAAAAAGCTTCCCAGATACCTTTCCAGGTCCAGGGATCCTCGGGCGGAGATGGTGGATGCGTTAGCATTTCCTTGGTTTTACCAACCTGCTTACATTTTTCCTCCTCTAGTTCTTCTTCCAAGGGTGATCTCCAAGATCATAATGGAACAATCGCATGTGTTTCTGATAGCACCAGCATGGCCTCACAGGTTTTGGTATGCAGATCTTGTCCGGATGTCCAGTTGCCAACCTTGGCCACTTCCTTTAAGGCCAGACCTTCTGTCTCAAGGGCCGTTTTTCCATCAGGATCTCAACTCGCTAAATTTGAAGGTATGGAAATTGAACGCTCAGTGCTTAGTCATAGTGGTTTCTCTGACTCAGTGATTAATACTATGCTACAGGCTCGTAAGTCTGTTTCAAGAAAGATTTATTATAGGGTTTGGAAAACCTATATTTCATGATGTTCTTCTCATAAAATCTCTCGGCATTCTTTTAGAATTCCTAGAATTTTATAGTTTCTTCAGGATGGTTTGGATAAAGGTTTGTCTGCAAACTCTGCTCTTTCTGTTTTATTTCATAGAAAGATTGCTAAGTTTCCTGATAGTCACTGTTTTGTTCAAGCTTTGGTTCGGATCAAGCCTGTTATTAAATCAATCTTTCCTCCTTGGAGTCTTAATTTGGTTGTCAATGCTTTGCAGGCTCCTCCTTTTGGGCCTATGCATTCTTTGGATATTAAACTACTTTCTTGGAAAGTGTTGTTCCTTTTGGCTGACTCTTCTGCTAGAAGAGTTTCGGAATTGTCTGCTCTCTCTTGCGAGTCTCCTTTTCTAATTTTCCATCAGGATAAAGCTGTTTTGCGGACATCGTTTCAATTTCTTCCTTAGGTTGTGAATTGTAACAACATTGGTAGGGAAATTGTTGTTCCTTCTTTGTGTCCTAATCCTAAGAATGCTCTTAAAATATCTTTACATTCTTTAGATGTTGTAAGAGCTTTGAAATACTATATCGAAGCTACTAAGGATTTCAGAAAGACTTGTAGTCTATTTGTTGTTTTTTCTGGTTCCAGGAAAGGTCAGAGAGTTCCTGCCATTTCTTTGGCATCTTGGTTATAGCTTTTGATTCACAAGGCTTATTTGGAGGCGGGATAGTCTCCGGCTCAGAGAATTACAGCTCATTCTACTAGATTAGTCACCATTTCTTGGGCTTTTAAGAATGAAGCTTCAGTTGATCAGATTTTCAAAGCAGCAACTTGGTCTTCTTTGCATACATTTACAAAATGTTACCATTTTGATGTATTTGCTTCTTCAGAAGCAGTCTTTGGTAGAAAAGTTCTTCAGGCAGCTGTCTCAGTTTGATTCTTCTGCTAATGATTTAATTTTTTTCTTGAAATTTTGAAGAATGACTTTATTTTATTTAATTTTCTCAAAGGAAATAGCTGTTTTTATTGTATCCCTCCCTCTCTAGTAACTCTTCTGTGGACTTCCACATCTTGGGTATTTCTATCCCATATGTCACTAGTTCATGGACTCTTGCCAATTACATAAAAAAAAACATAATTTATGTAAGAACTTACCTGATAAATTAATTTCTTTCATATTGCAAGAGTCCATGAGGCCCACCCTTTTTATGGTGGTTATGATTTTTGGTATAAAAGCACAATTATATTTGCAGTTCCTCTTTGTGTATGCTTTTTTACTCCTTATTTTTATCACCTCACTTCTTGGCTATTCATTAAACTGAGTCGTGGGTGTGCTGGGATGTGTATTTATAGGCATTTTGAGGTTTGGGAAACTTTGCCCCTCCTGATAGGATTGTATATCCCATACGTCAGTAGCTCATGGACTCTCTCCAATATGAAAGAAATTAATTTATCAGGTAAGTTCTTACATAAATTATGTTTTTTTCACTTTCTGTACTATTTCATTAGATTGATCCTCATCCTAATGTACTAATTCTTCCCCATGCTCTGGAATGAAATGACCAAATTTTATTTTAGAATTTCATTATATTTGGGGATTTGGTTTATTTTTAGGTGCTGCAACATCCTTTTGAATCACAGCATAAGGTGTCTAAATTGTTAACTTTTAAGACCATTTTGTTTGCGGCCTTGTTCAAAGCAAGAAATATTACTGAGCTTGACACCTGGGGGCCAAATTATCAATGTGCGGACGGACAAGATACGCTGTCGGCATTTATCATTCACAAGCATTTTGTGTGAAATACTTGTGCAATACCACCCCCTGCACATTCGTAGCAGGGGGTATCAATTAACCCGATCGCATGCGATTGGGCGGATTGCGGTCCGCTGCCTCAGAGGTGGCGGACGAGATAAGGAGCAGCAGTCTTAAGACCACTGCTTCTTAACTCCTGTCTCCAGTGAGCCTGAAGGCTTGTGCGGAAACAGCTGCATTCATCTCCATACAGAGCTTAAAATATCGCCCCCCAGGGGTTTACCTAAAAAAAGTAAAACAAATGAGGGTGCCATCTATATTAATGGTGGTGGGTGGAAGTACTTTGGCGGATTAACACTTTTGCTGCTACTTATTCCTGTTTTCTTATTTAAATGCCTCCTTTCCGCATTTTTTTAAATTCTTCCCTTGTCTCTCAGGTTTTACACAGCTTAGGTCAACATTTATTGGTGTCTCTGAGTCTCCACCCCCTTATTCAGAGAACAGATTTCTGAAGAAGAGAGCAGAGCCCCTGAAACATCAATACATTTTGACCTGAAGTGTTCAGCTATTCACATTGCTAACAGGTGCCAGAAAGGCCAGCACATAAACATGAAATCTCCATAGGCAAACATTGGTAGTGCAATGGGTTGTACTGAAGAGCTCAGTGACTTTAAACATGGCACTGTCACAGGATGTCACCTTTTGTCACATGTCAGTTCATGACATTTCTGTCATACTAGATCTGTCTCGGTCAAAGTGCTATTATTGTGACAAGGAAGCATCTAGGAGCAACAACAGCCCAGCCAGAAAGGGCTTGATATTGAAAACCTCACCGCCATGGAGAGAAATCACATTTTTTTTTAAAACCTTGTATTATTATGTAGGTTTCATATAAAGAACACTATTCCTCAAGAATTAAATTTATTTTCTAAATTTTTTTCCAGGGCCTCACTGTACCGACGAGACGTCTTAGACTATCTTGCTTGAGTAGCAATGTTTTGAATATCAGGCCCAAAGTGGTAGACCATGCAATCTTACAAAGCATGGATGCAGAATGTTGAATTGCGTAGCACAAAAAAAAAATCACATATCATCTCACTGTAGACTTAAACTGCCTCTGGAAGCAATATCAGCACAAGAACTGTGCAATGGTAGCTTGATGATATAGGTTTTGATGGCTGAGCAGCTGTACAAAAGTCTAACATCACCATGAACAATGGGGAGCATCGGGTGGTGTTGTCTAAAACCCACTACTACTAGTCTGTGGAAACATGTTCTCTGGAGCTTTGAATCGTGCTTCACTAACTGGCAGATGGAAAAATATGGATGTGGCAGATCCTAGGAGAACACTACCTACCGGAATTCATAGTGCCTACTTTAATGTTTAGCGGGATAATGGTCTGGGGATTTTTTCAGGGTTTGGACTAGGCCCCTTAGTTACAGTGAAGGGTCATTTTAATGCTATTGGGTACAAAGACATGTTAGACTATTGGGTGCTTTCAACTTTGTGGCCACAATTTGGGGAAGGCTCTTTCCTGTTCCAGCATGACTGTATCCCTCTACTCAAAGCAAGGTCTGTGAAGACATTGTTTGACAAGTTTGGTGTGAAGGTACTCAAGTGGCCTGCACAGAGCCCTGACCTCATCCCCATTGAACACCTTTGGGATTAAATAGAAGGCCGATTTTGAGCCAGACCATCCCATCCAAAATCAGTGCCTACCTCACAAATGCTTTAGTGCTCTTTTGGTCAAATTGGCACAAATTCCCACAAAACACGCCAAAATCTTGTGGAAAGCCTGTGGCTAGCTGTGATAGTCAGGTTTTGACACAACTTTAGTCATATAGTGTATACATATTGTGCAGTGCATATTTGAAATGTCAGCATTTAAACAACTACCATCTCAGGTAGAGTTGTGCAGTTGTTAAGTTATTATCATAAATAGTGCAATCTCGATAACTTAAAGGGACATAAAACCCAAATTTTTTCTTTCATGATTCAGATAGATGCGCCATAGACTAAAGTATTGCTCAGGTCAACTAAAAATATATATTCGACAACAATCTAACATCTGAACATAAATATACAATTTATCATATAGGGAGGGGACAGTTAATTCCAGAATAATGAACCAATGGACATAAAAATTATTTTAAAATTACTAAATAAAACCAGATACAGTAAAGTAGGACTGATAAAATACAATGATATTAGATATCCAAAGATATGAGAGATCAGAACAATTCCAGAAAAAAAGGGATAAGGTATATATAATCCGGATGGGATCATATAAGATTTCAGACCTTAATACGATGGGATATTAAGCTCAGATAAGTAGGAATGCAATTAATAACCATAAGTAACCAATAAGTGAATAAAGAAAAAACAAGTTAAAAATCTGTGAATACTCAGAATCCTGGACAACACTGATGTGAGTTGAGGTTACTATAAATATGTGTAAAACCATTAGAACAGCTTTTGCTAATCAATAGGGAGTTTAAAAAGAAACTCAAAATAATGCAGTTATAATTTATAAGTCAAAACTGAACTAATATATGAATAATATATAAAATCACCATGTAGTGTGGTAGAAAAGGTATTTATATAACATAGACAAACACATGTATACATTGATAAATATGGCGATGAAATTATATCTATAATATCTGCAGTGATAAATATAACGATGAAATTATATCTATAAAATACCTAACATCAATAACACCAAATAACACTAAGGTGCTAAGCCTATTAAGCAAAAAATGTGCCGGCACACTTAGAGATCTCTATGGGTATGTAGTCATCCAAATTCTAATACAAAAACTCCAAAAAAAGTCCATAAGTCAAAAAATAAAAAAAAGACCATAAATAAAAGACAAAAAGTAAAAAAGTCCATTTAAATGCGATGATATACTTATGATGATAATCCTGTAGTAATAAATCCTATATTCATTAGCACTTGAAATCTGGATAATTAATGAAACCTAAAAGGAAGGGGGGAAAAAGAACAAGCTACAAAGTGCATGCAGAAAATGCGTTATATCTGCAAAATTGCCAAAAACAGATAACAGAAATGAATTCTGTTAAAATAAAAAATAATAGAAAATAAATACGAAATAATCCACAGATATAAATTAAAAATAGAAATAAAAATAGAAATTTATAAATATAAAAATAAATATAAAATAAAGGTCTGTGACTAAACCAAGATATCAGAGATATGTATATAATGAATAATGAAATGGAGAAGTGAGAATTTAAATGAGACACTAGTATAAAGGTGTTAGGCTAGTATGATAATAATACATGCTCAACAATTATAGCTCTCCTAAATGGGCTGTTAGATGGATTAAAATAGATATACTATCTCAAAATTGGCATTAAGTCCTTTAGGATAAATACAGTCCAAGTTAAAAATCCATTTTGATTCAGATCTAAGTAATCTTTGTTCCATATCTCCCCCTCTCCAATCTTTAAGTAATTTACTTATCCCCATATATTTAAAACTCTCAAAACTACCTCCATGTATTTCTTTGAAATGTTTGTATATGGGCAAATCTGCTTTTTTCCATTTTATCTGCAGTAAATGCTCTCAAATTCTATCTTTGAGCTGTCTTGTAGTCTGTCCTACATACTGCGACCACACCCACATTCAATGAGAGCAACTACAAATTTGTCAGTGCATCTAATAGTATGCTTAACCTTAAATACCTCATTAGAGATCTTACACTTGAATGTCCCCGTCTTATTGCCATGCTCACATGCCTTACACTGACGACACAGAAAAAAAACCTTCTAGCTTCTTGCCCATAAAATGGAAAAAAGCCGATTTGCCCATATACAAACATTTCAAAGAAATACATGGAGGTAGTGTTGAGAGTTTTAAATATATGGGGATTAGTAAATTACTTAAAGATTGGAGAGGGGGAGATATGGAACAAAGATTACTTATGTCTGAATTGAAATTAATTTTTAACTTGGACTGTATTTATCCTAAAGGACTTAATGCCAATTTTGAGATAGTACATCTATTCTAATCCATCTAACAGCCCATTTAGGAGAGCTATAATTGTTGAGCATGTATTATCATACTAGCCCAACACCTTTATACTAGTGTCCCATTTAAATTCTCACTTCTCTATTTCATTATTCATTATATACATATCTCTTTGATATATTGGTTTAGTCCCAGACCTTTATTTTATATTTATTTATATATTTTTATTTCTATTTTTAATTGATATCTATGGATTATTGGGTATTTTCTATTATTATTTTTTATTTTAACAGAATTCATTTCTGTTATCTGTTTTTGGCAATTTTGCCTTTTTAACAGCATGTTATCCTTTTTCTATTATGCTTTTATGGTGTTCTTAGGAATAATATTTATAGATATATGTAATATTTATAGATGCCTTTTTTAACAATTGTAAATCCTGGATGATATTTAGCCTAAAATTCATATTATGATTTGGACAGATTCCACCACTAATAACGAATTCACTTTTAGATTAGTAATCACTATTGGTCATTATTAAGCCAATGGAACTGACATATATATATATATATATATATATATATATATATATATATATATATATATATATATATATATATATAGTTTTTATCCTTCGATTAAGGTTATTTTATTGCCATTTATAATCACATATGACATTAACCATTATTGCTCCCGTCCGCAATAGGGAAGGCTCCACTGTTAGTGACATAGAAACCGGATATGATGTCAACATTGACGTTACTGGAAATGACGTCACACGCAGCCGTGAAGACGGACGATTTTGAACTGTTTGGCGCCAAACAGAGGTGGGTAATTCCGAGGGTCATTGGGTCTTTTATTCTTTAAATAACATCATCTACACTAGCCTCATTATGTCTTGAGAAAGGCCCTTTTATAGGGCTGAAACGCGTAGACGTGATTCGAAACAAAATTTGTGAGGCTATATATCTTTCCAGGATAATTTGTTTGGGTGAGTCGAATACCGATAGAACCCATTTATGCATGCACTTTGTAGATTGTTCTTTTTTTTTCTTCCTTTTAGGTTTCATTAATTATCCAGATTTCAAGCGCTTATGAATATAGGATTTATTACTACAGGATTATCATCGGAAGAATATCATTAAATTTAAAGGGACTTTTTTACTTTTTGTCTTTTACTTATGGACTTTTTTTGTTTTTTGCTTATGGACTTTATTTGGAGTTTTTGTATTGGAATTTGGATGACTACATACCCATAGAGACCTCTAAGTGTGCCGGCACATTTTTTGCTTAATAGACTTAGCACCTTAGTGTTATTTGGTGTTATTGATGTTAGGTATTTTATAGATATAATTTCATTGTCATATTTATCACTGTATATATGCGTTTGTCTATGTTATATAACCACCTTTTCTGCCACACTACATGGTGATTTTATATATTATTCATATATTAATTAAGTTTTGACTTATAAATTATAACTGCATTATTTTGAGTTTCTTTTTTAAACTCCCTATCGATTAGCAAACGCTTTTCTAACGGGTTTACACATATTTATAGTAACCTCGACTCACATCAGTGTTGTCCAGGGTTCTGAGTATTCACAGATTTTTAACTTGTTTTTTCTTTATTCACTTATTGGTCACTTATGGTTATAAATTGCATTCCTACTTATCTGAGCTTAATATCCCATCGTATTAAGGTCTGAAATCTTATATGATCCCATCCGGATTATATATACCTTATCCCTTTTTTTCTGGAATTGTTCTGATCTCTCATATCTTTGGATATCTAATATCATTGTATTTTATCAGTCCTACTTTACTGTATCTGGTTTTATTTAGTAATTTAAAAATAATTTTAAATAAATAATCTTTTTTATGTCCATTAGTTCATTATTCTGGGATTAACTGTCCCCTAGATGATATATTGTATATTTATGTTCAGTTGTTAGATTGTTGTCGAATATATATTTCTAGTTGACCTGAACAATACTTTAGCTTATGGCGCTCCTATAGTTCTAATATCTGAAAGATTTATCTAGGCAAGCTCAGGAGCAGCAAATAAACTAGGTTACCCCTGCTGATTGGTGGATGCATATATATACAGGTTGTCATTGGCTCACCCATGTGTTTAGTTAGAAACCAGTAGTGCACTGCTGCTCCTTCAGCAAATGATACAAAGAGAATGAAACAAATTAGATAATAGAAATAAATTAGAAAGTTGTTTAAAATTGTATTCTCTATCTAAATCATGAAAACAAATTGTTGGGTTTCATGTCCTTTTAAGTATAGGATGCTGCATAATATATAGAAGGGATGGGCAACTGTTAGCCCTTGGACCATATGCAGCCCTCTGCACACATTTTTGTAGCTCCTGTGAAGAAGCAGAACTAAAACTATGTGCTATAATTTTGTGCTCCTCTGAAAAACAAAAACAGAATTAAAAATGTGTGCTTTAGGGACTTCTGGTAGGTGGACAAACAAGATGGCCATCACATAGACCCTCTGGAGAGGAGAACCGCAGACAGATGGTACCCTGCAACTTTACCTTAATCTGTCCCTGTGCCACTGGACATTGTTAGGAAATCTATTATTATTATTTGTGTTATTAAAAGCCATACATTTTATGCATCTCTTAATGCTTCTAAAATATTAATATTTGACCCTGTGGGGCCTATCTATCAAGCTCCAAAAGGAGCTTGACGGCCCGTGTTTCTGGCGAGTCTGAAGACTCTCCAGAAACAGCAGTAATAAAGCAGCGGTCACAAAGACCGCTGCTCCATAACCCTGTCCGCCTGCTCTGAGCAGGCGGACAGGAATTTCAACAATTCAACCCGATCGAGTTCGATCGGGTTGATTGACACCCCCTGCTGGCGGCCCATTGGCCGCGAGTCTGCAGGGGGCGGCGTTGCAACAGCAGCTTTTGTGAGCTGCTGGTGCAATGTTAAATGCGGAGAGCGTATTGCTCTCCGCATTCAGCGATGTCTTGCGGACCTGATCTGCACTGTCGGATCAGGTCCACAAGACATTTCTTAAATATGCCTCTGTGTGTTAGAAGGTTGATCATCACTGATCTGTAGTAGAAGCAAGTGTAACCTGTAAGGGTACCAGAAATAACACTGTAATTGGAGACAATTAGTTGCCAAGCCCTGATTATAATTTGGCAGCTTTATGGCATACTTATCTGGAACTATTAATTAATATATGTATATATACACACTGTGTTGTGTGTGTTGTGTGTGTGGGTATATATATATATATATATATATATATATATATATATATATATATATATATATATATAGAAGAGATATCCCACCAGGGGGAAGAAATAGACCCGGAGACTGGAGACTTGATGCAAGTAAGTGTCTTTATTCAGCCAGGTTGCTAAACAGTTGGTGCAGGTTCAGATGAACACCTGACGCGTTTCGCGCATGCGTACATGCGCTTCATCAGAGGCTAGAGAGTCTAGGTGAGTAAGACCCTATATAGGGGCTAGCAGCCAATCAGTAACTATCTTTTTCATTTTTAGTGTAGAGATAGTAAACAAATGGCGGCGGTGAAAGGATGTCAGCTACCATATAGGTCCCTCAAGCAGCACTCATATCTTACGATAGACACAATGATAGATGCTAACAACATAAGTGTTATACATATATTGAGAACATTATGCATTTAAAAGAAAGTTATTTCTTAATTTACTTATGAAACAAAAACATATGAACAACTAATGTACAGAAAAAAAAATTTTGTTTAAAAGAAAAACATTTTTAAAAAAAAAGAAAATATTGTTAGTAGTGAAAAATATATTGTTACATAAATTAAAAATTAAAAAAACAAATGTTAAAACATAATGAATAAACAGTAATCAATAATCATTGCGAAAAGTTATTTGATAATAATGTGGTAAGGATAATTCATTTATCTAAATTAGGGATAGTTGATGTAGCGGTGATAGAGTAGTTTATACTACTGAAGGGACAAATTGTCACATTAAATATCTTAAATCAAAGTTTAAGCTATAGAACTAAGAGAAATCATCAGGCTGTCAATACCAAGCTAAATAACCTTGAAAAAAGAGGCTAAAAAAATTATGTTAAATACTATCACCGCAGTGTATCAACATCAACAGGGTATCTATAAGGCAGTGTAAGAAGCTGCAGTGGCCCTATTCAGCTGCCTAAAACCTTACACACATAGATAAATACACATCCTAAAACATTGTTCAAGTAACTTACATTAGTTATGTTCAAAGGATATGTAAAGATATGAATATCAATAAATCATGGAGGAGAGAGTAAACTCTAGTAAACCTACTAGAGATCAGGTTAGAGTAATCTAAGGTTATATCTTAAACTTATAGATAAATTTAATATTCAAGGTTCTAAGGAATAAAATAAAAGGGAATGTGGGGCTCCCAAACTTTTTTGTATAATCGTGTGATAGTTTTTACATCTAGTGTTTGGAATAGTTATAACTAGAGCATCATGTGTACAGTTATTCAGTAAAAAGATCTACATCCATTCTTTTATTTATTCCCTCTGGGGTCCTAGTATGTAATTTTACTATCCAAAATATTTCTTTTTTTCGAAGGCTTTTTTCTCTATCACCACCTCGGGGATGTTTTTTATAATGTCTATACCTAAAAAAGAGAAATATTTGGGACTGATACCATGTAATCTGAAATGTTTTGCCTGGTATTGGGTCAATTCAGTGCAGTTGCGTCGCAATCGTAAGTATTGCGCTTTTGGGATACCCCTTTTAAGATGGGAGAGGTGACAAGAGTCAGCTCGCAATATCGTATTGCATGCCAAAGGTTTTCGGTAGGTGGATGTGATGATTTTGTCACCCCTACTCTCTATATAGAAGTCCAAAAAGTCAATGCTACTTGTGCTTTTATTCGCTGTAAAAGTCAAATTATAATCATTGAGATTCATAAAGTCTATGAATTTGTCCACTGTATGACCATCTTGATTGTGCCAGATGATTATGATATCATCAATAAAGCGGCCATACATGATGACATTAGCTTTAAAAGGAAAAGAATTAGAGAAAATACGATTAAGTTCTAGCCACCACATGTAGATGTTGGCATAGGCGGGGGGAAATTTAGCCCCCATTACTGTGCCGCATCTTTGTAAATAGTAGTCTCCTTGGTACATAAAGAAATTATGTTGTAGTAAAAATTCAGTAATTTGCACTACAAAAGATATAAATTCATCCCCATAATTAGAATGTCTGTGTAACATGGCGTCAACTGCTCTAATACCCAACGTGTGGGGAATGTTTGAATAAAGAGCAGTGACATCAATGGTAGCCCATGTATACGTGTCTTTCCAGTTTATGTCTTTAAGTTGTGTTATTAAGTGTGCACTATCCCTGATATAGCCTGGGAGAGCTAGCATTATCGGTTGAAGTATGTGATCGAGCCAACTTCCCAATTTTTCACAAAGGGACCCTATGCTGGCCACTATGGGCCTGCCTGGTGGTTTTTCCAGACCCTTATGTATTTTTGGTACAATCCGAAAATAAGGGGTGGTTGGCTCGTGCACAAATAGGTAATCAGCCAGATCCTTGTCCATAAAATTGTGCTCCACTGCAAAATCTAACACGTGATTGAGTTTGGTTTTAAAATAATTAGTAGGATTAAAGCTGAGTTTAGTGTATAGCTGGCTGTCGCTAAGCTGTAAATTGATTTCTTCCTCATAATCACTTTTATTCAATAATACTACAGCCCCTCCTTTGTCCGCTTGGACAATGACAATGTTTTCATTTTTCTGAAGTGTAGTCAGTGCTCTTCTCTGTGATTTAGTGATATTATCTGCTTTTATATTTAAGGGGTTATGATCAACTGATCTGTACAGATCTGTGAGTTCCCTTTCCACTACTCTCTGATAAGTGTCTAACAAGTGATGTCTAGAGTGTATGGGGTAGAAGTGAGAAGTGCTTTTATAGGAGAAATTAGTGTACTTGTTAATTAAAACATCAGTGTGTTTAAGTGATTCTTGTTCTAGAGTAACAAGATTTGTTAGGTCTATCAAGTCTGTGAATTTTAATCCTACAGATAGGGAATGAGTTGTTGATGAAGAGACCTGAGTGAATGGGGGTGGGTTATGGGTTGTGGTTTCAGTTGTGGTCTCTGTGGTCTGTGTGTGTTGGAAATGTTGTCTCAGAACTATCTTTCTGACAAACTTGTTAATATCAATTAAAGTGTTAACCAAGTCAAAATTGTGCACTGGTGCATATGACAAACCTTTATTTAATAATTGCATTATATATAGTGGATATAAAAAGTCTACACACCCCTGTTAAAATGTCAGGTTTCTGTGATGTAAAAAAATTAGACAAAGGTAAATCATTTCAGAACGTTTTCCACCTTTAATATGACCTATAAACTACACAACTCAATTGAAAAACAAACTGAAATCTTTTAGGTAAAGGGAAATAAAAAAAATAATGTGGTTGCATAAGTGTGAACACCCTTTTATAACTGGGGATTTAGCTGTGTTGAGAATTAAGCAATCACATGCAAAATCATGTTAAATAGGAGTCAGTACACACCTGTCATCATTTAAAGTGCCTCTGATTAACCCCAAATAAAGTTCAGCTGCTCTAGTTGGTCTTTCCTGACATTTTCTTAGTCTCAACCTACAGCAAAAGCCATGGTCCACAGAGAGCTTCCAAAGCATCAGAGGGATCTCATTGTTAAAAGGTATCAGTCAGGAGAAGGGTACAAAAGAATTTCCAAGGCATTAGATATACCATGGAACACAGTGAAGACCGTCATCATCAAGTGGAGAACATATGGTGCAACTGTGACACTACCAAGAACGGGATGTCCCTCCAAAATTGATGAAAAGACGAGAAGATAACTGGTCTGGGAGACTACCAAGAGGCCTACAGCAACAGTAAAGGAGCTGCAGGAATATCTGGCAAGTACTGGCTGTGTGGTACATGTGACAACAATCGCCCGTATTCTTCATATGTCTGGGCTATGGGGTAGAGTGGCAAAACAGAAGCCTTTTCTTACAAAATAAACATTCAAGCCCGGCTAAATTTTGCAAAAACACATCTGAAGTTTCCCAAAAGCATGTTGCAAAAGGTGTTCTGGCCTGATGAAACCAAGGTTGAACTTGTGTGTATATATATATGTGTGTATATATATATATATATATATATATATATATATATATATATAAATAGGTATTGGGTGCTGTCACACCTAGACTGTATATGTGCAATATGAATAATAGTTCACTGTGAATCACATATAAGTGATAATACAATATTTACAAAAATGTCAAAAAGAAGGAGGAAGAAAGAGAGAGATAATGTTCTCTTCTTTAAAAAATTCCTACTTGCAAGCTCAAACCTCAATCGCTATGAGGTAAGCAAATTGTGTTTCAGGAGAGCCCCTATATGGCACCAACAATATCCGCCGCAGGATCTGTATTTCTTTACGAAGTGCCTTCAGTGCTTCTTGTAGTGCGGTAGAAATAATAGGTATTCTTCCATCCAGTTGTCCTACAAAATAGAAAATAAACAAAATAATAGTGCAATACTGCAATTTAATAAAACAGGATTTCAACCCCATGCAATACTCTCCGAGGATGTTATTCACACATAAAGTAACCTCAAAAGGATATGAGGTATTTTAAGGCCAAAAAAAAGGAATAGAATACTGATAAACGATCTGTCCCACTGTGTGCACCAGAAAGTATACATCTCCCAGATCAGATTCTGCTTGAAAGTCCCAATCAAAGTTCATATACGTGCAAAGTTATGGATATGTAATAAAAAGTATGGCCAGTATTGGAGATGAATGCACACAGAGGGACAAATAATGTATTAGCATTCAAATTATATATAAATAATCGGTGTATTATTTGCTTCAGATTTTTTTAAATTAATTTTTTTATTATTGTGGCAGTGAAAGAGTTACCAATTAGTTCCACTTAACATTTTGGACTCAGGTGGAGGTTTAACAAGACGTTGATGTTAGTATTCCCTGTTGAGTAAAAGTAAGCCGGTACGCTCTGGGAGTGATGTGTTTGTGTGTTACCTGCCGCCTGCAGTACAGGTGTGGAAGGCATCACGATTTATTCCATTTGCTTGATAAACTGTCAGCAAATTGAAACAATTCACAATTTAACCATGATATTAGAGTGTGTAATTGCACTTGTGATTTATTTTCAGTTTTATAAGAGGAACAATATTATATTGTGTAGCTGAATAAACCAGAGAATACATAATAAACGAATATACTAACACATGTAGATTTAAAGGGACATGAAACCCACATTTTTTTCTTTCATGATTTAGAAAGAGCATGCAATTTTCAAAGAACTTTCAAATTTACTTCTATCAAATGTGCTTTGTTCTCTAGATATTCTTGGTTGAAAAGCCCTTTTAAATAGACTCACTAGCTGCTGATTGGTGGCTGCACATAGATGCCTTGTGTGTTTGGCTCACGCATGTGCATTGCTATTTATTCAACAAAGGATATCTAAAGAATGAGACAAATTAAATAATAGAAACAAATTGAAATAATGTTTAAAATTGTATTCTCTATTTGAATCACGAAATAAAAAAATTGGGTTTCATGTTCCTTTAAGGATTGTATACATCATAACTTTCAAGCAGATGCATATTTAGGATTTTATAAAAATAATTAATTGGTAATTTGAAGCTTGATTTAAGAGTAACAGAATAAAATAGCATTAAAAGTAAAGTCAAGCTTAGCAGAACTTTCTAAAACAGTCTCTAGTTCACAATTATAATATTATTTATATATAACTGACACTAGCTTATCATGTTTTTAATCCAACAAAGGTGTTAAAACCATAGGAAAAAACTAGAGCTCTGCATTTGTCTCTTTCATTATGAAATGAATGCCGCATATGGCCGCCACTAGCAGCATTCGGCTATTTTCGGTGACAAATTTCTTCTTGTGAAAGTGCAACACCTTAATATTTGGATTTGCACAGATCCTATTGTGTTGCACTTTCACAAGATTAAATCCGGCTCTGAAAAGAGCCAAGTGCTGCTAGCAGCGGCCATATTCGGCATTTGTTTCGTAACAAATGCACATCCCTAGAAAAGACCCATTTGGAATCCACAAGCATTGCAGTTCCCGAACAGGACCAGTCAGTGAACCAATCAGGAGTGGCAGTCACACATAGCAGCCAATCACTGGCCATTTTCTACATACTCTTACAAATTAGAGCATGCTGATTTTGCATTAGAATGTCCCTTTAATTTGTATAAGTGCAAACAACTCATGAGGACATGTATTGGATATGCATTCTATAACTGTTCTATTTCATTAAACTAGCAAAAAGCTGCCCGTCCAAAACATTTTTTAAAAATTAAAATATAACTATTCTGCTACTAAAATATTTTGCATGGAAGTGGCAATTTATACAAGCTAATGTGCTTATGGTATTTCTCCCATCACTGATTCAAGTTGTTCATGGCCATGGTGGTATCAGACTTAGTAGGTATCTGTAGAATTCCGTGGTTGGATACTACCAACAAATCATTTCTGGTAGTGCAGTCCATAGCACCATACATTAGCCATTAAAGCTGGATGAGCAGAAAACTATAAAGGGTTCCTCTCTGGTGCCTAAATAACCTCACAAAGTTTGTATAAAGCCAGTTTTTCCATCATTTATCTCAAAGGCAGGTATGACAGCTCCTCCAAGATCTGTGTGTTTGGAGCTTCAAGCTTGGCAGCATTTTGATGAATAGTGTGGGTTTCCTAATTGCTAACTAATAAATTACATTAACTACAAAACCAACATCACCAGTGTATATCTGGTAAATATATAGTTTTTTTTTCGGAAGCCCCAGGCCAGTTTAGTTGCACTAAAGTGTCCACACTTCTGCATATCAAAGGGACAGTGTACTGTTGCCAGTCCCCCCTCTTACTTTGTTACCAATTTTCTATTTTACCTTCTGGAGTTTATTAAATTGTTTACAACTAGTCTCTTTACCTTTATTTTAGTATTTCAAGAGTCTGCTTTTGCCTCTATTGAACCCATCTATAGTGAAAATGTAAATACTTAAGTATTCACTATTGTAAAGCTATGCAAACATAGCCACCAAAAGAAATTACACTCTAAGTGGGGGGTAGTAGAGATAATTAATAAATGTTGATTTTCAGTTGTTCTGTGTATTGGGCTTTAGTATACAGACATGGATAAGATAAGGAAGCATTTCTATATATAGAAAATGACAAAATAAGGAGGTCTGAGGTCCAACAACAACAACAACAACACAGCTATTTCATACACAAAAAAACCCATAAATTATCAATTTCTCTACCTTTTATACTCTGCTGGTGGTATAACAATTTCTGGGGAAAACATCAAGTGGAAAACAATTTTACAGTAAGCTGTCCTTTTAATTGCTCCCCCTATACTTTGCACATTCTGAGCAGGTCATTTAAATTGAAAACCAGGTAATAATGAACATATTTTGCCCATGGATACTTGCTGACTCCTCAGATTGCTGTCCTAGGTCTGAGCCTTGTCAAATATGCACCCCAGTTTGTAAGACACATATATTTAAAGGGACAGTAAACACCCAAATTTTTGTTGTTTAAAAATGTAGATAATCCCTTTATTACCCATTCCCCAATTCTGCATAACCAACACAGTTATAATAATATACTTTTTACCTCTGTGATTACCTTGTATCTAAGCCTCTGCAAACTGCCCCCTAATTTCAGTTGTTTTGACAGACTTGCATTTTTAGCCAATCAGTGCTGACTCCTAGGAGCTTCACGTGCCTGAGCTCAATGTTATCTATGTGAAACACATGAACTAACGCCCTCTAGTAATGAAACACTTTCAAAATGTTTTCAGATTAGAGGCGGACTTCAAGGTCTAAGATATTAGCATATGAACCTCATAGGTTTAGCTTTCAACTAAGAATACCAAGAGAACAAAGCAAAATTGGTAATACAAGTAAATTGGAAAGTTGTTTAAAATTGCATGCCCTATTTAAATCATGAAAGTTTTTTTTTACTTGACTGTCCCTTTAAGTTAAGCATTTGTTTAAAGATTTGCAAGTTTTGAATACCTTTATTGTCCTTGATAAAATGTATCAATGCGGTAGATTGCTGTTTTGTGAACTCAAAGAGAAATATGTGAATCATTTAATGTGCAATTTACCTGAAATTGATTGCAGAAGGTCAACAGGACATTTTTAGCTTTGTATTTATTGACCATTGGTGGATTTCAAAAGATGAGTGACAAATATTCAATGTTGATTAATGAACATGTCCCATTTAGTAAAGTGTATAGTAAATCCATGTTTAGAAAAGCAGATAACACTTGTTAAGGATATGTATAATGTTACTGGGCAAGTAGTTTAACAGCATTTACATTGTTACAAGAAATACTATTATAGCAATGTGTAGATAAATGTAAGTTGACACAGGAAGACTGACAGGATGCAGAATCCGGCAGATAAAGGCACATTAAATTTAATATAGTAAAGTACTCGGTAATTCACTTCCATCAGTAATTCACTTTGGCTAGAAAAGAAAAATGTCCAGCAAAATGTTATACAACTATTGTATAAATTCATTACCAAACACTGTGGATAAAGACTTTTGGGAATAAACATGCAATACTTAATTCTTACTTTAATTAAAATTCCCAAATAATGTAAAGTCTGATATCAAAATGTCAGAGCATAAATGTTGGTGTAGGTATAACATATATGCCTCGTAGTCTGTGAGACACGTTTTCTGTAGACGTAAATGAAATCCTAGACTTCTAATGCATGGCATAGCTTGGCTGTCTACATGGATTCTTTTCGGTGTTAAAGTTTTGTGCATTTGATGTAAACAAATGTCGTCTTTTGTCTATTGTTTATTTCCTCTAAGATGCCAGAAAGTTGGTATAAGTGGCACCTTTTTAGGCTAAACAGTGTATATTAAAAGTTTCCAAGAGTTCCTGAAAAAACAGGATACACAAACATTTACACACACATGTTTATTTATTTGTCTTACTGCTGCAAGCTCTTATACCTAATTTTTTTTGTCCTCGATGATGCAGGATTTGGGTGTAAGACTTGGCTGCTCATACCACCTTCGCATAATCTGGCAGACCAGATCTGTGATTGAGTATACATTGGAGCACTATTTGATACAAAAAGTTGTAAAATCTAAAGTACACTAAGAACATTTATAGATTGGGGGGGGGAACATATTTTAGATATTTTTGTAGATTTTTTTTATTTTTTTTACTTTATATATTCTCTTATTTTTTAAATCTCAAGTGCTCTACCCAGAGTAAAGAGAAAGATAGAGAAGGAGGGGGTTAGAAAATAAAGGTTAGAATAGGTAGCAGAAGATAAGGCCGTACCCCCAGCACCCATGATATCTAGCTCTTTGGTCAGCTTTTTGCACCCCCTTTTTTGCTCTAGAACCCTGGTTTTCAAACCTGTCCTGAGGCCTCCATAACAGGCCAGATTTTCAGAATTACCTTGGATAATAGCAGGTAAAATAACCATGTTTACTAATCATCTGATTATTTATTTCCCCTGTGCTCCAGTTCAGATATCCTCAAAAACTGTCCTGTTAGGTCCGAGGACAGGTTTGAAACCCATTGCTCTAGAGTCCCCCCTGACACTGTATACAAATGCAATCTATGTGTTTAAAAAGGCGTGTGTGTAACATATGTAGTGTTGCATGTGTGGTGTCTATTAAATAAATGTTTGACAAGCAAAACATTTTTTTTAGCACTAGCCTGCCTGTTCCACTTAATTGATTATACCTAATTAGCTAAATTAATCTCATTAACATGGGCATGTATTGTTTACACCATTGTGTCATTTTTTTATTTATCTGTTTTTTTACTGTCTGGTTATAACTTCTTTCAGTGAAGGGTTATGGAAAGACATCAGCTTAAAGACCAATGCAAAACAGTTCAAAGCGCCATTACTGTACATGACGTTGCACAATCAAAAACGTTAAATATATTGTACGCAAAATGTAGGCAGTTTTACTAATTCAAAGGACAGCACTTTAATGGATAGAAAAGAAATAGTAGCTGAATTACATACAACTCCCCCCCCCCCCCCCCCCATAGATTGGAGGTCAGTTTGTCTACTTTCACTACATGTGTAGACTTTTTTAATAAATACAAATTAAGGTGAGTGAAAGTTTTTAGGAAGATTCTATGTACAACGCTCCTTATACTGTTAGCGATATGATTTTTTTTTTATATTAAGTATATGCTGCAGAATGTATAAAATAAAGATTTGTTGTGCAGATTTGGCACCCGTCCTTGCTGATTTGGAATGTATCTTACTTTTAGCATCAACACTCTCAGAGAATTCCGTAGAATCTCATTAATAATTATTTTTCATCAAAATATAATGGATTTTGCTACAACTACTCTTGTATGGGTCTTTGACTGTTCCTTTATTGGCATTATATTGTGAAAAGAAAATAAATAACAAACCTCAGTGCTAATCCAGGATTTATAGGTTAAAACCTAAAATCAGAAGCGCCAGCTCTGTGCATAATAACCCTGTTTCACAGATAAATATATTCTTGTTCCACTTACAGCTTGCAAAAGTCCCTTGCTCCTGTTACACTGAGTAATCTGTGATTTAAATCAGTTTTACGTGCATGTTTTTTTTTTCTTTTCCCTAAATTGGGTGTTATAAATCTAGAGTAGTTGCTGGATATAGCACACGGGAGGATTTCTTATACATTTTAATGTTGCATAAGTAAGAAATAGCCGTGCTTCAGCAATAAAATTGCAAATGTAAGCGAAAATAAAGATTTTGCATGCTTGTCCCCCCCCACACAAAAAATGTAACTAGGTTACATTTGTTTTGTAAACTCTGATCATAATTTATTCTTTTATTGAGTCTGGCGTTCAGAAGTAGACATTTCCCACTACAATGCAGAGGAATTAGCAAGGATTGTTATGGAGCAGAAACGCATGATGTAAAGCAATCAGCAATTTATCTCCATAACTATAACAAAGCTAATCATATCGTTCATATATACAGACTTTTTCCAAATAATAATAATGCAGGCCTAGCTGAGCCATCCAACTAATGTAGAACGCGTTTGAGAACTAAAACTAAATGCTATGGCTTTTGTTGACTTCGTCATTTATTTTGTAGTATTCTAAATTTGTTTGTGTGATACATATATATTAAGGATGCACCGAAATTTGGCCACAGAAAGTTTCGGCCGAAAATAGCCTTTTTGGCTATTTCGGTTTTCAGGTTTTTTGCCTGTTATTTTCGGTAAAATTATTGTGTAGCATGTTTCAAATTTGATGCTAGCCTAGAGCTGCTGTTTAAGTTTATTACTTGACTTACTGTTCTGCATATAATGAGTTTTCTAGGACTATACTTTATTTGGATAATTGATAAAAAAAAACCAAAAACAGTTAAATATGATTCTGTTACATAGAACTAAATGAAGAATACAGTATATTGATATTTATAATTGTTTTAAGTGAGGAAAAATTTTTGCAGAAAATTGCATTTTTTTTTTTTTCTTGGTAAAATTATTGTGTAGCATATTATTGTTTTAAGATAATTTGGTCCAATTTTAGTGCATTACTTTCAATAAAAGTGTGGGCTTTTTTATTGGCTCTAATTATGCAAAAAAAAAAAAAAACTAAAAAAAATTCATTTGAAAAAACACATTTTCGGTATCAGTTTCAGTTTTCGGCCAAGTGCATCCTGGATTTTCGGATTCGGTTTCGGTCCAGAATTTCCATTTTGGTGCACCACTAATATATATCATTTATTTTGTAATGATGCTAAAATTATCCCCCAAAAATACTAATTTTCTACAGTAAATGTTTTTTGCTTCTTTTTTTTTTTTTTTTTTTTTAACCTTTATTCACACTTGGGGGGATATTTAATAAAGCCTCAACTTTGTTTAATTCGCCGGCACCAATACGCTCGCCTTACATCGAGGCTGCGTATCTCAATAAGCTCTCCTTATTTATAAAAAAAAAGCCGTCAAAAAGACGCGCACCAAGTACAGGGCGATGAGGATTAGGTATAATTGTTTTTATTTTGGATAATTTAGTTTGATATTTTTTGTAATTTAGTATTTTTTACTTTTTGTAATTTTAGATTTAAATTTTTTTAGTAGTTTTATTTTTTTTTAATGTGTAATTTAGTTTTTTTAATTGATAGTTATTTTAATTTTAGTATAATAGTTATGTTAGGTTAATTGTTAGTTTAAACTTAGTTTTTTTTTAATTTCACAGGTAAGTTTTTTTTTTATTTTAAGATAGGGATATTGTAATTTTACTATAAAGTTAGGGGGTGATAGGTTTAGAGGTTAATATTATTATTATTGTTATTATTATCGGTTATTTGTAGCGCGCCAACAGATTCCGCAGCGCTTTAAACAGAGGGTAGTACAACAAAACAATTAAAGGGATCAACTGGGTAGAGGGCCCTGCCAAGAGTTGCACTGTTGTAATCAGCTCTTAAGAAGGTGATCTACAAACAGCTGGAATAGTTTAATTTAGTTTTTTGCGATGTGGGGGGCTGGCGGTTTAGGGGTTAATAGGTTTATTTAGTGGCGGTGATGTGGGAGGCCAGAGGTTAAGGGGTTAATAACTTTATTTAGCTGTGGCGGTGTCGGGAAGCGGCAGAGTTGGGGTTAATAGCTTTACTATAGTGTTAGTGATGTTGGGGTGCGGGGTAATAGGTGTTATTAACTTTATTATAGTGGCGGCGTTGTCAGGGAGCAGCGGAATAGGGGTTAATAACTTTTATTAGTGGTGGCGATGTCGGGAGTGGCGGATTAGGGGTGTTTAGACTTGGGGTTTATGTTAGGGTGTTAGGTTTAAATGTAATTTTTTTCCCCATAGACATCAATGGGGTTGCGTTACGGCAATCGCCATTACGCGCTTCAGGTGTTAGCTTTTTTTCTAACACCTTCTCTCCATTGATGTCTATGGGGAAAGCACATCAAAGCAGCCCTTGGATTTTATGCGGTATGGAGCTCATCGCCACCATATCGCACGCACAAGGTGGCTTTTTATAAACTCGTAATGTCATCGCTATGTGTTGTGAAATAACGTTCGTTTTGCACCCTCTATAGCACAAAACTTGTAATCTAGGTGTTTGTTAGGTCTTACATTCTAGAACCATTGTGTATAATATCAATATTTTCTGCATAATATTAATATGAACCAAATTAATTCCATTTCCCGTTAGATAGCTTGTTTTTAACTACAGCACAAGAAGTGTATAGTTGCATCCCCTTGTTTATTTATGTCTAATGAATTAGGATATGTACATTGGCATATAATGCTATTTAGGTATTATATAGTTATTCCTATCCCGTTAGCTTAAGGTAATCTTTTTACTTAGAGTAGTGCTGGTAAATATATATTGATATAATGCTATTTGTCCATAATTTTAAAGACCTCAAAAAAACAAATAAAAATTCAAACATTCTTGTGGTACAATGTTCATTATTTGGTGGGTGCAAGAAAAAAAAATCTTTATAATATATGATGTTGGCTAACAGTCTAAAAAAGACTTCTTATTGAACTAGAACTATTGCTTTATTATGGGTGAAGCTTCCTTTGGTCATATGATAGGGCAAGAAATGCCAGGTTTTTTTGTATCACAGATAAATGTAAATTTATGTATTTTAGATTAAAACAACAGGTTCCATATTCAACTGCAGGGAAATCTTTAAAGATTAAAAAAAAAAAAAAAATCTGGAGGGATTAAATACAGAACTATTCAGTTCTAGACAATAACCACAGTATAACTCTGGATGTGCATAAATGTAAAAGAAGATATTATATTTTTATTATGACTCTTACAGACAATTACTATTTACAAAGACTACTTCTTACAGTCTCAGATTCAGTCTTGTATTTTTTTAAATTGGTTAAATCTTCATTGATGAGTCAATTATCCCAACTAAACAATATTCAACCATCTGACTTATTAGTCTCTGTGATGTTAATTGTCTCTGTATAATTATCTTGGATAGTAAGAGACCACAGACAATGAGACCATCTTTAATGTCCTCCTTTGGGTTATGAAGGTTTCTTAGCAGAATTCCTACTGGAACTTTTAAGCATGTGTCTTACATGTAATTTCTTCAGATTTTAATTGGAGATTCTACTTGCTTATTTACAGGATTAAACAAACTCCATTTGGAGTCATTTTAATGTATTACTAAAATGTTTTGTTGTCTTGACTTACATATTACTAAAACTGAATCTACTTTTGTTACTTTAAAAGAGACAGGTCATAACATGATACACAATGCATGGAGCAATCTATCACTTATTACATAATTATAAAGAATAATAATACATTAAGACAAACCACATCTCTTTTCTAAACAGTAGATGATAAGGAGTGTCCCAGACTCTTAAAGAAAAAGAGGGGTATCTGAAATTAGATCATAACATAATATTTATGACTATGGATACTTCACCAGCAGAATATACAGTCATGGCCAAAAATAATGGCACCCCTGCAGTTCTGTCAGATAATGCACCACTTCGCACAAAAAATTGTTGCAATTACAAATGTTTAGGCATTCTCATGTTTATTTCTTTTGTTTGTATTGGTATGACACAAACAAGTGGAGAAAAAAAGCCAAATCTAACACATTCCACGCAAAACTTCAAAAATTGACTGGACAAAATTATTGGCACGCTCAATTTATGATTTGGTAGCACACCCCTTGGAAAAAATAACTGAAATCAATCGCTTCCTGTAACCATCAATGAGTTTCTTACACCTCTCTACTGGAATTTTAGACCACTCTTCTTTCGCCAACTGCTCCAGGTCTCAGATTGAAAGGGTTCCTTTTCCCAACTGCTGTTTTGAGATCTCTCCACAAGTGCTCTATGGGATTGAGATCTAGACTCATTGCTGGCTAGTTTAGTACTCTCCAGAGCTTTGTCTTTAACCATTTCTGGGTGCTTTTTGACGTGTGCTTTGGGTCATTGTCCTGCTGTAAGACCCATGACCTCTGACGGTGACCCAACTTTCTGACACTGGGCCCTACATTGCACCACAGAATTATTTGGTAGTCTTCAGATTTCATAATACCATGCACACAGTCAAGACATCCAGGGCCTGAAGCAGCAAAGCAACCCCAAAACATCAGTGAACCTCCACCATGTTTGACTGTAGGGTCTGTATTCTTTTCTTTGAAAGCCTCATTTCCATCTAAAGGGGAGGAGAGTCCACGGCTTCATTCATTACTAGTGGTATTTAAGAACCTGGCCACCAGGAGGAAGCAAAGACACTCCAGCCAAAGGCCCAAATACCTCCTCCACTCCGCTCATCCCCCAATCATTCTTTGCCTTTCGTCACAGGAGGTGGCAGAGAGGTGCCGGAATATCGGAGGTCTCTTATGAGGGGTTCTACCCTTCTCTATGGGACAGGAGTTTAAGTAGCCCTTTAAGCTTCTCAACTTGAGGGCCTGGGTGAACGTTAGAGTCCGGAAATGCCGGGGAAGCTTCCCTTTGCGACACCATCCCGACTCATATTAACAGCTCCTTTAGCAATCGGTGTTGTCAAGTTTAGCAGATTGCTTTCTTCTCTCAAGTCCATGTCAAGAGCGCAGCTACTACTTGTCACACTTGAAGGGCCATGTACCTGTTCCATGGCGTAGATTCTGGTAAGATCGTTTCATTTTTACCTAATGATAACACAGAAGCAGGGCCACAGTGTGGCACCTTTATCTTTATAGAATCAAGGGGTAATATTCCTATGAGGGGATTATTTAGCAGGGGAGTATGTACATGATAAGTTTATTATGTGATTGCTGCGTTATGTGCCAGAACGCGGCTCTGGCATTTTTGTGGAACTGACAGGTTCTCTTCCGGGAGTTTTGCGCAGGCTTTTCTTTCTTTTGGCGCACTTTCTCATCGGCAGGGGCGGTCCTGCATAGTCATCCTTAGGACCGGGTGGGGCTTCTTCACTTGTAGTCTGATCTGCGATGGAGGAGACAAAGCGGTTTCTTAGTCCGGGTCGTAGTAGGTGGTGAGTGCCCCGGCCATTGGTGGTTATAAAGGTGCCTGTTCTAGTCTTTTTTCTAAAAGCTATGGAGGATTCTGACACTTTAGAGGGTACTCCCTCTTTATCTAAGTCTTATACCTGTGTTTATTGTGAGGTTTTGGTAGACCAGCCTGCACAACTGTGTTCCACATGCCTTGAGAAGGCTACGACTTCCAAACATAAGAGAATGTCTAGCACTACTGAGCCATCCACCACTGAGGGGTCTCCGTCCCATGAGGGGCATTCCCCATTGGCGTCCCCTATAGCACATGCAGCGCCCCAGGGTCAGACTGTTACTCCTTCAGGGGAAATTGCTTGGCCACCGGACTTTGAGGACCAGCTTGAAACGGCAGTCGCTAAGGTGATCCATGCTTTGCCGCGTTCTGCTAAGCGCAAGTGTAGAGCTTTTGATAGCGGCCCGACCCAGGAGTTTTGTCTTTCGGACGCCCCAGAAGGGTGGTACGATGACGAGGCCCAATCCGATGCATCAGAGGCCCTTTTGGGGTCGGAGTCTGTGTCATCTAAACCTCTGGCAGTGGAGGAACCTGGTTTTCTGTTTAAAATGGAGAACTTCCGTTTTTTGTTAAAGCAAGTGCTGGCTACCTTAGAGGTTCCGGAACCCAAACTACCAGAGGAGCCCTCCATTCCTAAGTTGGATAAGGTTTACAAGGACAGGGTGGTACCCCAGACCTTCCCGGTTCCTGTCAAGATGGCGAACATTATTAAGAATGAGTGGGAGTGATTAGGTTCTTCCTTTTCCCCTTCTTCTCAATTTAAAAAGCTTTTCCCTGTCCCGGAGGCCCAGCTAGAGTTGTGGGGGACCATTTCCAAGGTGGATGGGGCCTTCTCCACGCTCGCAAAGCGCACGAAGATTCCTTTAGAGGATAGTTCTTTGTTCAAGGAGCCTTTGGATAAGAAGTTGGCAAACATGTTGCGAAAGATGTTTCAACACACAGGGTTTGTTTTTCAACCGGCAGCGACGGTAGCCGCAGTTGCTGGAGCTACATCATATTGGTGCAATGCGCATTATTTGATATGATTGAGGGTGAACCCTCTTTCGAGGAGGTGTAGGAAAAGATTAAGGCCCTAAAGGTGGCCAATTCTTTCATTCGTGATGCTAATATGCAAATTATCCGCCTGAATGCCAAGGTGTCAGGTTTTTCGGTTCTAGCACGCAGAGCTCTGTGGCTAAAATCTTGGTCGGCGGACATGACCTCTAAATCAAGGCTGTTGTCTTTGCCTTTCAAAGGCAAGATCCTATTCAATCCAGGTCTGGACTCTATCATATCCACAGTTACTGGAGGCAAGGGTGCCTTCCTTCCCTAGGATAAGAAGGCAAAGCCTAAGAGTGCTAATTTTCGACTCTTTTGCGGGGATAAGGCGCAACTCGCTCAGCCCACCGCGAAAGCGGTCGAACCCAAGGGTGCTTGAAAGCCTGCTCAAGCTTGGAACAAGTCTAAGCAGCACAAGAAGCCCGCCGAGATTATGTCCGCATGAAGGGGCGGCCCCCGACTGGTCTGCGGACCAATTGGGGGGCAGATTGTCTCTGTTCTTAGACGCCTGGTTGCAGGATGTTCAGGACCCGTGAGTTCTGGAGGTGGTCGGCAAGGGCTACAGGATAGGGTTCAAGTCCTCTTTGCCCAGGGGCAGATTCCTTCTGTCAAACTTGTCTTCAAGGCCGGAAAAAAGAGGGGCCTTTCTGGGTTGTGTGCGGGATCTCTCCACTCTAGGGGTTATCGTACCAGTACCCTAGGCAGAAAGGGATCTAGGGTATTACTCAAATTTGTTCGTGGTCCCAAAGAAGGAGGGCACGTTCCGCCCAATTCTGGACTTCAAATGTTTAAACAAGTTCCTGTCCGTTCCATCATTCAAAATGGAAACGATCAGATCCATTCTGCCCCTAGTTCAAGAGAGGCAGCTAATGACCTCTATAGACTTGAAGTATGCCTACTTCATGTTCCGATTCACAGGGACCATTTCAGTTTCCTCAGATTTGCCTTTCTGGATCAGCATTTCCAGTTCATGGCTCTTCCCTTCGGTCTTGCGATGTCCCCGAGAGTCTTCACGAGGGTACTGGGGGCCCTTCTAGCAGTAGCCAGATCCCAGGGCATCGCTGTGGCGCCCTACCTGGACGACATTCTGGTTCAGGCGCCGTCATCCCATCTGGCAGAGGCCCACACCTGGGTCCTGCTGCAGTTACTTCAATCTCACGGTTGGAAGATCAAACTCGAGAAGAGTTCTCTGGTTCCCATTACCAGGGTAGAGTTCTTGGGCACAATCAGACTCTGTGTCCTTGAAGATCTTTCTCACAAAGATGGCGTCTACCTGTCTTGCCCTCCAGTTTACAGTGAGACCATCTGTAGCTCAGTGCATGGACATGATTGGGCTTATGGTCTCCAGCAAGGACATCATTCCATTTGCCAGGTTTCATCTCAGACCTCTTCAATTGTGCATGTTGACACAGTGGAACGGTGATCACTCCGATCTGTCGCAGCCGATATACATGGTGGATCCGCCCGGATTACCTGTCCATGGGGACATCCTTCCTGAGACCGTCCTGGGAGATTGTGACCACGGACGCGAGTCTGGTGGAATGGGGAGCTGTTTGGGGTGCCAGGATGGCACAGGGGAAGTGGTCTTGCTTAGAGGCTCTTCTTCCAATAAATATTCTGGAGCTTTGAGCGATCTACAATGCTCTGAAGGCGTGGCCTCGTCTGGGGGACTTTGTCAGGTTCCAGACGTACAATATTACCTCGGTGGCTTACATCAACCACCAGGGGGGCACGAGGAGCTTCCTAGAAATGAGGGAGGTGTCTCAGATCCTGGAGTGGGCAGAGACCCACAACTGTTTGCTCTCTGCGATCCACATCCCGGGTGTAGACAACTGGGAGGCAGATTTTCTCAGCAGGCAGACTTTTCATCTGGGGGAATGGTCTCTTCACCCTGAGGTGTTTGCAGAGATCTGTCGCATATGGGGGACGCCAGAGATCGATCTCATTGCATCCAGATTGAACTGCAAGCTTCAAGATATGGATCATGGTCGAGGGACCCCCAGGCGGTGCTAATAGACGCATTGGCGATGCCTTGGGGGTTTGGTCTAGTATACATATTCCCTCCGTTACTGCTTCTTCCTCGTGTAGTGGCACGTATACAGCAGGAGAGCGTCCTCCATTCTGATTGCTCCTTCGTGGCCAAGGAGTACGTGGTTTGTGGATCTGGTGGGGATGTCATCCTCTCCTCTGTTGTTGTTATTTTGTATTGTCTGACCAAGGGGGTAACACCCCGAAACGTTACATTAAATGGTAACTTTGAAAATCCTGGCGAGTGCATCCCTTTTCTTCACTACTATCAATACTTTGGAAGCACCCTGGGTGGATGAAATGTTAACCGTGAGTGCTGGCCTGCCTCATGTTTTTTATATATATATATATATATATATAGGATACAAAGAAAAGTCCGGATCCTCAAATGCAGATAAAACATAAATCCTTTATTTGATAATGCAGGTAAAAGCATAGAGTATCGGCAGATACAGTTATTTAAACCAAGACTGACATTTTAACATAGACAGCTGGGCAAAGTGTTTGTTATATATATATATATATATATATATATATATATATATATATATATATATATATATATATATATATATATATATATACTAATAAAAAATATATATCCCAAAATGAAGAAGTGCTTCAGCTCCCAGTGTTAAACTTGTTAGTCTAATTCTGATGGTGGCAGAGGAATATGGTCGGCAAGCAATAACAATAGTAGTAGCAAGCTGTGCGACTTAGAGTAAATGGCAAAGATTTTACAAAGGGAGGACTTGTAGCATGACCAAACAAAAACACCCTGCTATGCAGTTCCCTCGCAGACAGGAAAAATACACACTCAATTCACTCAGCGCTCCTATCACCTATGGTGGCAGAAGAACGTAGGTATCGTTTTGGGGATGTGTTGCTCTCAGTCACCACTCTCTCTCGAGTTTGCCTCTTCACGCACCCTCTCTCTGTAGCCTCTTGGGCGTCCCCGTTGTTTGACTTCCGACTCACTTCCTTCCTTGTTCATGTGACCCCTGAACCACCAATGAGGACATCCAGAATCCCAGAATTCAAAAGTCCACCGTTGTAAAGTGCACGGCTGGGCAGGGGAAAAATATCCAAACGAAAAAAACGAAGATCCGCAAGTTAATAGCTCGCACAGAATGAATGGTTTGAATCGAATATGAAATAATAGAACTTTGCTTTTAATTCACCTTTGTGCTGGACGGATCTTCGTTTTTTTCGTTTATATATATATATATATATTAAACAGATCTCTTGCAATTGTCACATCTACTTCATTATAAAAAGTAATGGTCATCAAAATCTGATGTGTCTGTTTATTGTGCCCTATTTGAGCAATATTTTGTTATTTGTTTGATAGGAAAACCTGTCATGATTCACATTACAATAGGAAATATAATTGTTTCCATTCCCATTACATATTGTATAAATACTAGTTTGTCTATGTTGACTTTACTACATAGGGAAAACAATGAGGTCATTAAGCAAGGTACTTTACAGCTATTGGTCAGTCATTTTTTTAGCCTTTAAAATTGTATATTTAACCCTTTAAGGACACAGCTTTCAGTTTGCTCAATTGTTTTATGACGGAAAAATTCCGTCATATGTCCTTAAGAGGTTAATTTAACATGTTGTATGTGTAATCTGATTATCTGTCATCTCAATTCCAATTTATTAGATTAATCTGTGCAAAAAAATTAACGGGACAGTCTACTTGAAATTTTTTATTGTTTAAAAATATAGATAATCCCTTTATTACCCATTCCCCAGTTTTGCATAACCAACACTGCTTTATTAATACACATTTCACCTCTGTGATTACCTTGTATCTAAGCTTCTGCAGACTGCCCCCCTTATTTCAGTTATTTTGACAGACTTGCATTTTAGCCAATTAGTGCTGACTCATAAATACTTCCACGGGAGCGAACCCAATGTTATCTATATGGCACACATGGACTAGCGCTGTCTAGCTGTGAAAACTATTAAAATGCACTGAGATAAGAGGCGGCCTTTAACTGCTTAGAAATAATCTTATGAGCCTACCTAGGTTTAGCTTTCAACAAAGAATACTAAGGGAACAAAGCAAATTTCATGCCATATCTGAATTATGAAAGTTTTGATGTTGACTTGACTATCCATTTAATATTGAACTTGCATGTCTGAATTAGTTTAACTGTCCCAAATGCAAATATGATATACAAAGAAAATCTGTTTGTCTTGTAATTGGAAAGGGTAAACATACAATAAAAAAGAGTGCAAGAAACACTTTTCAAAGGTTTTTGTATAGTTTCCACACAGTGATAGGGAAGTAGAATACACACGCTCAATACAAAAGTAAAACACGACTGCTAATTGATTCAGTATTGATTATGGCAGCTACTGTGTGTGTGTGAAAGTAGGTTGTTTACTTAACAAATAGTGTAACTCTTGATGTTTGCACTAAAATTACATTTACATTATTTTGTAATTTCAGCTATATTTTACCTTTTTTATTAAACCAGGAAATAGTTATGTTTATTAATGTGTGAACTTAGTATGGTAAAAAAATCATACCATTTAAATGACATTGTGTGAACAACCAAAAGGAATTTTTAAGCGGTTGAGGCTATTGAAATAGAAATGTCCAAAAAATCATGTGAAAAGCTGCTCAGAAAGTTTTTTTTCTTATGGATTGAACTTAAAATGCTGTCATATTTTCTCATTCCAGTGTATAGATGTTTTTTACACTGCATAACGCTCTTTGAAAATCATATATTTAACCCCCCGATATTTTTCCATCATGATTCAGAAAGAGAATACAATTTTAAACAGCAGTACAATTTACTTCTATTATTTAATTTTCTTTATTCTTCATATATCCTTTGTTGAAGAAATTGCAATGCACATGGGTGAGCCAATCACACGAGGCATCTATGTGCAGCCACCAATTAGCAGCTACTTGCGCCTATTTAGATATGCTTTTCACCAAAAGGATATCGAGAGAATGAAGCAAATTAGATAATAGAAGTACATTGGAAAGTTGTTTAAAATTATATTCTTTTTCTAAATCATGAAATAAAACATTTGGTTATAGGTCCCTTTATCGAGGTTTTCTAATTGATTGGAATAGCCTCAAAGTGAAAACCCTTCAAAAGACGATCAAATTACTTTCTACAGTACGTCTAATAGATTGAAATAGACTTTGGGGTAGATTTATCAAATGTCGGGCGGACATGATTCGCTGTAGCAGATAATGTCCGCCCGACATCCATAAATGTCTAGAGCATACGCTGTTGGCATTTATCATTGCACAAGCACTTCTTGTGAAATGCTTGTGCAATGCTGACCCTGCACATTCACGGACAATCGGCCGCTAGCAGGGGGTGTCAATTATCCCGATCATATCTGATTGCGATTATTGCTGTCCGCCATCCTCATAGGTGTCGGATGAGTTAAGGAGCAGCGATCTTACGACCGCTGCTTCTTAACTTAAGTTTCCAGCGAGCCGGAAAGTTCGGGGTTAGATTGCAGCATCCGCTGACTGATAAAGCTAACGCTTTATCTATATTTCTTCCGATATGTCTGTATGACTTTCTGTCGGTCTTTCTATCTGCCTGTATGTGTGTTTATCTCTTGGTAAATATTAAAATAAAATGTATTTTCACTGCATTTTTCATGCGACATGTAATCAGAAATCTATGTGAAAATGAACAGGTTTGTGTCTTTACATTATTTAGCATATAATGAGAAGGCAGACTGCACATCTCATCTTTTCTTCTGGTTTTGTTTTTTGGTTGTCAGGGTAACAAAACACTTCCTTGATACCTCTTGGTAACTTGTTTGATAGTTACACATCAAGTTTTAAAAAAAGACGTTTTGGGCTACTACATACTTTTTAGTTTGGAAAAACAGGACATCCTGTCCCTGAGTCATTAGTTAAATCTTTTTCTATTTTCAAAAGAACAATGTGCCCTTGATCATTTGTTATCATGTAGGATCTATTACCCAGTCAATCAATGTCTTTTAGTTAAAGTATATTATTTTAAGAACAGAATAGCTACATAAAATCTGAATTGCAGAGTGAAGAAAAATGCCCCGAATACTGACAGACAGTTGTACAGTTCCTAGCAACCCAGGCAATTAACTCCTGAGCTGCCTGGGTGACAGGCTCATATAGAAACTTTCAAAAATTATCAACACAACACACAGAAACCCTGGCACACACAAGCAGGCACAAAGCAATGTTTAAAAGCAAAAATGGTAGAGTCAGTTGCATTGGCGCCAAACGGTTTAAGCCCAGGACCACGTGAAACCTTGATGTTGTCCCGGGCTTAAATAATTTGGCGCCAAATACAACTGACTCTCCCATTTTTGCTTTTAAACATTGCTGTGTGCCTGCTGGTGAGTGCCAGGTTTTCTGTGTGATATATATATATATATATATATAATATATATATATATATATATACGGTATATATATATATATATGTGTGTGTGTGTATTGTTTATATATGTATATATGTATGTGTACACATACTTACATACATACATACATACATACACATATATACAAACACATTGCATCCTTTTCTAGTCAAACACCTTGCCATATACCATATCACTTTTTAAACCTTTTTTTATTAATACTAATAGGATATATATATTTATTAAAAATATATATATATATATTATTTTAATTTTTTTGTAAATTATTATTATTTTTTTAACTTTTACATCAGGTCTCAAATTGCGCTAAATATTCTAGGGCAGTTTCTGCTTTTGCTTGAGGGCAAACTATCACTTTCAACTTATAATATGAGCTCAAGTTGGTGCGTTCGCAATCTCCATTGAAAGTATAGGTTTGCGCTAGAGCAATGTCGGACACGCTATTCCTTCTCCAGTAATTGCACTTTGCTGTGTACTTCTAATACCAAGTCGCAGGGTAATGTTAGCACGGTCCAGCAATATCGAGTATTGCAACCCGCACTATCATTAGTGCACCACTTATAATCTGGCCTCATGTGTCTTTGATTCTGAAACACCAGACACTGACAGGAAATAATCTCAGTGCATCCTACAGACACTCATTAAATCTTAGTGGTTTGCTGGAGGACTAGTGGATGCTCTGCATGTTGTCCCATTTATTCACAATTGTTATAGTTCTCCCTGTCATGCATCACTTAATAGTTGAAGAAGGATATCCAAGCTAGTTTCCGATACTTTGGAAAAGGGATTTGTACCTGTTTGTAATTATTCAGAGATTCCTAATCATAACAAAAGTAAAGAATCACCAGAAATCTTCCAACATCCCACACTGACAAAGCTGACATGATTAATAATTGTGCAGTGGTATGCACCAACATTCTTTTCCTATCATAATCTGCAATTATCATCATCTGAAATGCTCTGATCACCGCACTATCGTCACGGCTGATACGGTCATACAGTTGTCATATCCAAGTAGATTAAACTAAATTTGGAGAGCAATGAAATAGATCTTTGAACCACAAATAAGGGATTGTCCATTAGAGATGGGTTTTGTGTTAGACATCCTAATTAGATGTTGGAGCAAGTGAACTGGGGACAATAGGGCACAGACTGGCCTTATACACCACTGATTGGTAGTACTGACATGATTTGTGCTGACTTGATGTTGTAGATAGTTTTACGTTTTAAATTTGTCCAGTCACAAATATGCCATTATGATTCTTGTTCTAAATTTCCAACTATGAGCCATGGCATTTTATAGTTTTCTTTGTGTTTGTGATTGGCATGTATGCATATATACCTATATACATATACATTTAATTGGATAGAAAGGTCAAAGTTGAAATGTGCATGGGTTCACTTCAATTTGAAATATACATATTTTTGCAATTAACTTCCATTTTGCAAGTAACTTCTTACTGTTTTTCTGCAGCATACGCACATATCCTGTGAGGGCTGAGCACCGGTATTCAAACACCATGGGGCATATGTATCAAGCTCCGTATGGAGCTTGATGCCCCGTGTTTCTGGCGAGCCTGTAGGCTCGCCAGAAACAGCAGTTATGAAGCAGCGGTCACAAAGACCGCTGCTCCATAACCTGTCCGCCTGCTCTAAGCAGGCGGACAGACATCGCTGGAAATCAACCCGATCGAGTACGATCGGGTTGATTGACACCCCCCTGCTGACGGCCCATTGGCCGCGAGTCTGCAGGGGGTGGCGTTGCACCAGCAGCTCTTGTGAGCTGCTGGTGCAATGCTGAATACGGCAAGCGTATTGCTCGCGGTATTCAGCGAAGTCTGGCGGACCAGATCCGCACTGTCGGATCAGGTCCGCCAGACTTTGATAACTTGGGGCCCATGTCTGCTCAGAGAGTCAGCAGTTGCTTGTATGACACAAATAAAATTGCCAGCTCTCTCAGCTTGAATACTGGTGCACAGACCGACCCTCACAGCATATTTGTGTATGCTGCAGAAGAAAAGTATTAACTTTTACTAGAAGCATTTTTACTGATGGAAGTATATTGCAAAAATCCTTTTGTTTCAAATTGAAGTGCACCCATGCACATTTAATTTTTGACCTTTCCCTTTACAGCTGGCTAAAAAATTCCACAAATAAAAGTTTTTAGAGGAAGAAAATAGACTTTTCCCTGTGATTATCTTTAAGGGGACCTGTATCTTTATCTCTCCTAAGCAGTAACTTTTTTTTGCTGCACTAGTGATATGTTTTAACTGTATATAAAATGTTTGTGTGTATATCTATATACTTTTATATATCAGTGAACAAAACCCCTTGATTCTCTGCAAAGTTTTGTGAAGCACTTGTAGCAGTGATTTAATCCCTTGATTTCCAGAAGCACATATGCAGCTGATTATTTATGTGGGATGCAGTGTGGTAGCCTCATCCTGCCATTGCGGATCCCTGCAGCTATGGGCATTGCACTTTCAATTGCAAGTGGCACAAGGGAAGTGGTAGCTTCTATGTACATTAAAACTTCAGTTCCCATAATGCTGTGAGCAAAGCAGTCCATTAAGGGACACATATGAATATCCCTGGGACAATATGGCAGTAAAGCCTTATATTATAGGGTTAAAAGTGCTGTAGAATGTATTTCATTACTACAATGCAATTGTCTACCCCACATTAATGTATACATGAGATTGTTCAGTTATATTGATCACTTATTCTTTTCAGTCTCCGCAACACGCAATTGTTCATGGATAATCAACACATCACAATAAACCCTTGTCATTTCATTCATTATTACATTCTGCATTTTCTTTATTTAACCATGCATGTCCTGTTTTGTACTTTCCTTGTATAATGAATAATTCCATGTATACCTACATTGATCGTTGTTAAAAGCAGTGTGACATGAAAATTGTTCTTGTGTACTTGCAGTAAAGCATACAATGCCCCATAAGCGATATCTCTCACCCCTTTATTCTAGTTAGGTGCTTAGGTGACTGAGGGGGTGAAAGCGGTCCTGAAGGTCAGTGCAAATCTGTGAGGAGCTGTGGCTGCAGGAAAGTGACCCTCTGTTTGCTGTAAGCTAATATAGAAGCCATGACAAAGGGACGGAATGGCTCTGTATTGTATTTAATTTGCTTTAGATGAGACAACACTATTTGTATATACAGGCATAACATATGCTTTTGTGTTACTTGTAATAAAATGTTATTTCTTGTCTTTCCCCTATTGCATCGATGTAGTACGTCTCACCCGTTGTTTCTGGCTGGCACTCACCCATCTCTTTTGTTTGAGTGGGCTTTAGAGAGAAGGGAGCTAGGCTGATGTTGATTAATGGCTGTTCGAAGGTGAAAGACTCAGGGGCCGAGCAGCAGGGTCCATCCTGGTGGCATCTGATGCTGATTGGCTGTTCCCGGTGTGACTGAGCTGAGAGAGCGGACATTAAGATTAAGTGAGGCTGTCACAAAGAGGAGCGCTACACTGCATCATTCTAGAGCAGAGACAGCTGTGGTGGTAATCCTTCATCGCCAAGGGAGAGCTGCCAGCAGCAAGATAGACTGCTAAAGATAACCCTCCATAACTTGTGCTAAAGATCAGAAAACTTTGAATTCACATCCATCTGCTTAGTCCTGTGTTAAAGATGAAAGTTAGGCAGAATGGGAAATAGGAAAAAACTCCACACGGATTAATCTTGATTCAGAGCGTGTTTGGCGCACAAGGGCAAGAACGAAACTTTTTGTGATGCAGTTCAAACCGACTAAAGTGTTTGTTGCTTTCACTTTTTAACAGGTCCGTTTCCAAGGCTAGAACATTACTATTGATCCATGGCCAAATTATCTTTTTATTATATGCAGCTTCTTAAATATAATAAAATCCGTCATATTGAAAAAGGAAAATAGAAAATTTTTAGTGGTCAGAGATGACCATAAATGATCACCGTTTGCACTATATCACAAATAAAATAGTAAATGCAGTAGAATTGCATAATTAACAAGTGCATAATAAAAAGACAATGCCATAACGTATACTCCTGAATTTTAAATAAGGAGTATATTTTCTTTTTGGCAAATTTAATTTTTCTCTCTTTTTCCGGTCCCCTTTATCATGTGACAAACATCAGCCAATCACAGACTAGTATACATATACCCTGTGCGCTTGTGCACATGCTCAGTATAGGAGCTTGTTCCCCAGAAATTAAGAATATAAAAAGACTGCAAAATGTAATACTGGAAGTAAATTGGAAAGTGTCTTAAAACTGATGCTCTATCTGTATCATCAAAGTTTATTTTGACTTGTGTCCCTTTCCCTTTAATAAATATATATATACACACACATATACACACAGAGAGAAGCACACTCACAGGAACGAACAACTGGCTCAATACTATTGTTAGCCTGTTCTATGGTGATTTACCACCTGGGTGCAGCTTCTTTTAGCCCAGTAATGCTTTTCACAGAGAAGAACTTTCCTATAGTATATCAGTCTGATGCCACCTATTAAGGTCAGTCCAGCGCCGAAATACTAGGCAATTCCTCTCTGAACAAGGAACACAGCAACCCCAGACGATCGTTTCGGCCTTCATTGGGCCTCATCAGTGAGGTGTAGCCATATTCCTCTAAGCACACTGAGCAAGGAGTCCACCTCTGGTTTCCCCTTTTTCCCATAAAGAGACTAAATACACACAGAGAGAAGCATATATATATATATATATACATATATACAGGTAGCCCTCAGTTTACGCCGGGGTTAGGTTCCAGAAGGAATGGTTGTAAATCGAAACCGTTGTAAATTGAAATCCAGTTTATAATGTAAGTCAATGGGAAGTTAGGGAGATAGGTTCCAGGCCCCTCTCAAAATTGTCATAAGTAACACCTTATACATTATTTTGAAATTAAGACTTTAAATGCTAGACAGCATTAAAAACCTAATAAAATAATCACACAACACAGAATATATAATTAAACTAAGTTAAATGAACAAAAACATTTGCTAAACAGCATTATAAACCTAATAAAATATTCACACAAAACAGACTTCACTTGCATTTTTTTCTACAAACAGTTCTTTCTATGCATTCCAATCTGGACTGAGTTATAGACAGGAAGATCTTGTTCCATTGAAATCTGCTTGATAGCTCAGGTCTGGTTAAACTGATTAATTTCAGCTTGCTTGGCCTTGCTGCAACACAAGTGGACAGCTCCACCTACTGGCTTTTTTAATAAATGCACTGCTTCTCAATGCTTTTCAATAGCAGTCACATGACTGGAAAAAAAAGTTGTTATTCTGAAACGGTGTAAATTGAACCGTTGTAAAACGAGGGCCACTTGTGTGTGTATATATATATATATATATATATATATTTAATTTTTAATATGTAAAAGGGTTTTACAATATCATTTTTATGTAAAAAAGGAACACAATCTATATTTATATAGATTTTAGTTTTTTTTTCCGGTTTACACAGCATCATTAAAGGATCTCGAAACAAAAATATTCCTTGCTCAAAATATAGTATTACTTTCTAAGATAATCTTTAGTACTGATCCACTGAATCCTCTCAAGATCTTAACATGTCCGTGATTAATATAGTTTAGAATGGTTTGCAGATGCGCCTAAATTGTGAGTGGTGCCATATGGCAAAAAATACTTGGGATAGGCCTTGCTTGGTACTATACCAAGTCCATAAATATAAATATGCTAAACTTTGTTCCCAAACTGTACCATATGTTAGTACACTAAGGCAAGGAATAAAAAGCTGATAACAAATACCATCACCTGACTGGCCTAACCCAATAAGAGAAAACTCCTGTGTTATGTGTTTCCATGAATTGTCACCTAATAGGGATTGATTAAACATAATGGATGCTTATTTTGCTGTGGCTGATTGGTTTCACTTGATTAATCTCTCACACCATTAACCCTTAGCTCAGGGCATCCTTCAGAGAAAGCAGAGACAGATGTGCTGTTCTGAACTGCAAACATACATCATTAAGAGATTATGTATTGTGTGAATGATCTTGAATGCTGTTTTGCATTACATATCTCTCCATCATAATGCTCACTGAAAACCGCTTTCATTGTTTCAGCGGGAGGGTGGGGCTGAGAGCAGACTAAGATGTATTGGTAAATATACACTTTTGCTGTTAATTTCTCCCTTCTTTTCTCCTTACAAACATTGTTGTAAATTCCCTCAAGCACTTTGCAGCTTAGCAGCATAATTAATAACCTGTATTTTTATAATATCTAATGGCTGATTACAATGTTCCTACTTGCTGTAATAAGGCACTCAGCGGCCATTATAAATGTTCGGTTACATACACTGCTGCTGTGTAATAGATTAGATTGTATAGTTGCTTATTCTGTGAAAAAGCTCAATTTAAGCTTTTTTTGTATTGCATCTATGCTGGCAGATCAAAGACATATTTTATTTTCAGTTTGGTTTAGTGTTTTAGAAACCTGTCATGGTTGTTTTATGATTTGGATTGATTTTTTTTTTCTCTCTAAACCATTGCCTGTGCCACTTTTTTTCTGTTCCCTCTTTATCCTACCTAGTATGTCAGCATTTTTTATACAACAGGGCTGTGCTTGCTTGTGACTGCTTTATTTTATTTATACATAGGTGTTGGAAGCGCACTAATGGATGAGCATAATCCTTTAAACTGTAAAATAATAATACTTAAAAAAATTGGAGGATTACATCTGAATCATTTTCTTCCTGTTCAATTGTCCAATCTCCTGTTTTGTCTCTGCCCTGTCCTTGTCAAGACCTCTCAAATTAAGAGCCTACAGCCATCGAATATCACTTTCTGTTGTCAGATCCTATGAAACATCAACATTTATATGTCTGTTTAGATGAAAAAGATAAAGCATGATATCTTTCTAAAACACTACAATTTTTAGGGTCACAGAAAAGAGGAAGAAGAGGGTTCTTACATTATTCTCTAACTCTGCCTGTAGATCTTTCTTTGCTGGAATAATCTTCAGTGTGTTTTGCATTACATTCTAAGGTTAAACCCTAATTGCTGTTATAGGAAACCTTGTTATAATATGTCATCTGCTACTGCTTATACGAACAAAACTAATACTGCGCCCCCTCTTAAAAGCAGACCTGTGTAAACGGCATACCTCAGTACAGAAAGCCTGCTTTGGACCCTTCTCTCTCTTTGACATTGACATATTAGTTACGCTGCCTTTTGCAATTTGATATCTTTAAATTTGCCAGCTTGTTAAGTTTTGATTAATGCGATTCCATTTCACCAAAGTAATTGGCTTGGCCTGTTGTGGAAGAAATCAGGCCTTCCACGGAACAAATGCTGGAACATGCTAATGAGGGAGGGAGTTCGTTAAATTGATGGCGCGGAGTGACAGTTATTAATGATTGTTATGATAAACAGACGAGCCTGGGATCGGGACGAGTCGGGCGAAAGTGACAGTTTAAAAATAACGTATATTGGAAAGTACTAACGAAGTAATATACTGTTACTAAAACAATCATGCAAGTTGTCAGGGGAAGAAATATAATTACACAGCTGCACCGGCTGTGTAGGGAGAGCAGGGATCCGGTGCATAATGGACACGTTTTTTATGTTGGCAAGAAGGAAATTTGTTATGGCAGAAAGGAGTGCAGATTGATAAATTAATTGGTCTTCTTGTCCGATCCAAAAATACTTAAACAAATACACCAGACAAATGAGAGCACTGAGAAGCCTGCTACTTACCTACAGAAGACAGAAGCATGGTGGTATTACTGTATTTATTATATTATGTATTCATACATTCTTATTAGGATCATATCCCATGAAAACTTGCATTTTATTTTTTTTAAGAGATGTTTTTTTTTACCTTTTCAGATAAGTAGGAAAGTGCTGTGATTGCTAATGTAATGCTATTTTGCTTTTTTTTAAATGCATTGCTGCTACAGCAAATTGGCATTAAAGGAATATTAAAAGAGAAAAAAAATGTATCATGCAAATAACAAGCGAATAAAGATGTGAACCTTTTTCCCCACAAAAAAAAAAAAATGCTTTAAAGGGATTGGTAAATCCTAGTGTTTTTAAAACGCTAGCATTTACCAGTGCTACGAATAAAGGGGACATTCAGTAATAAAGTGTAAAAACTTCATGCTGAAACTTCCTTTATTTGCTGTTTATGTCGCACTGAGAGCATCCAACCCACTGCAGAACGCTATTTTTTCAGTAAGGTGATGTTTCCAACTCTTAGCAAGTAGCCTTGCGGGGCAATCGGCATTATGCTAGATAACTTGCACGCTAATGGCTAACATCACTTTATTGATAACATAGCATTAAGGCTTAGAGACTCCATTTTACCTACCAATTATTACCCCTACCACGTGACATAGTTACCTCCCTATCCCACCATTCCCATTTTTCCCTTGGTTAACCTGAAATAAATACACAACACCAGTATTGCCAATAAAATGGAAAGGTCACTTTAATTTTAACTTAGATTTTGCTGTTGCAGCCAAAATCTTTAATGAGAGCAATAAATACATTTTCAACAATTCCTCAAATCAACACAATACACCAGCATTTCAACGAACATGGGTCCAAGTATCAGGGGAGGACCACAAACTCCTGTGGCGAGGCTTGAGGAGATACAAGAGAACCCACTGCATAGCCTGCCCAGCAGCTAGACCACCGGACCATGGCCCTAAGCCGAATATGCAGTGGGATCCTCTCGCCCCCTCAATGCCCCGCACACGTGCTAGACCCATTTTACCACAATATCAACATCAACAATCCTCTCCTCTCCTATAACTGTCATGCAAATTAATGCCATTAGTTAGCTTAGACCAATTATTGCGTCACCTGCTGAACTTCTGGCTGCTGCTAATATCATCCTTAAGGGAAACACAGGCGGTCTTTTTAAGATCCAACCAATTGGTCAGCATCCTGCCCATATCTGTGTCCACTTGCTCTCTCTCTTCTTCTTTGTGACCTCTCCGATATGACTCCTTTCTCTCCTGTTATCGTTCCTAATGCAGGGTGGGTGGGAGGGAAATATAAGAAAAAATATTAGTGTGCCTCACTTCCTGTCACTCCTCCTTATATTACCTCTCTTTCAGCAACCCCCATTTTACTTGTTCTCAGCCCCTTATTCTCCCCCTCCTTCTTATCTATCCCCTTTTACTGTCCTTATGCCTACTAAAACTTACCCCTGCTCCACAACAGCCATGTCCGATATAGGAGACCCAGTCTTAGTGGCACTTCAGTCATATTCTACTCCTTCTGTTTTTTTATTTACCGTGGGCAGCCGGAGGTGCTCAGCTCGGCAAAAACTCTCTGGAAATAAAGGAACTTTCAGGATGAAGTTTTTTATACTTCATTATTGAAAGTTATCTTTAATTGTAGTACTAGTAAACCCTAGCATTTAAAAAAATTCTAGGGTTTACCATCATTAAACTCAAAACATGATTGCATCAGCCAATAGGATTTTTTCTACCTTAATTCCGATTCGATTCTTGCTAAACGTACTACTATCCCGCTTGAGGATAGTTCGTTGTTTAAAGAGCCCATGGATAAGAACATAAAAACTCTGTTAAGAAAGATGTTTCAACATACGGGATATTTGTTTCAACCGGCAGCAGCTGGTGCTGCAGTTGCTGGAGCGGCTACCTACTGGTGCGACTCCTTATCTGAGTTGATCAAGGTGGAAGGTCTCCTCGACGTTATCCAAGAAAGAATTAAGGCCTTAAGGTTGGCTAATTCTTTCATTTGTGATGCAAATATGCAGATTATCCACTTGAATGCCAAGGCTTCAGGTTTTTCTGTTCAAGCCTGTAGGGCACTCTGGCTGAAGTCCTAGTCTGTGGACATGACTTCGAAGTCAAGACTTCTTTCACTCCCTTTTAAGGGAAAGATTCTATTTGGTCCAGGCCTGGACTCAATTATCTCCACGGTTACTGCAGGCAAAGGTGCCTTTTTACTGCAGGATAAGAAGAACAAAACTAAGGGACAAGGTCCTAATTTTCGTTCCTTTCGTTCGGATAAATCCCACCCTCCACAAAGCCTGAGCAATCAAGGGGACTTGGAAGCCGGCTCAGTCCTGGAATAAATCCAAGCAGAACAAGAAGCATGAAGGGGCGGCCCCCGATCCGGCTCTGGATCTTGTAGGGGGCAGACTGTCACTCTTTTTGGAAGCTTGGTTTGGGGACGTGCAAGACCCGTGGGTCCTGGAGGTCATCGCTCAGGGATACAGGATAGGTTTCAAGTCTCATCCACCCAGGGGCAGATTCCTCTTGTCAATCCTGTCTTCAAGACCAGAAAAGAGAGAGGCATTTCTAGGGTATGTGAGGGATCTCTCCTCCCTGGGAGTCATTGTCCCGGTACCTCTTGCAGAAAGAGGTCTGGGATACTACTCAAACCTTTTTGTGGTCCCAAAGAAGGAGGGAACTTTCCACCCAATTCTAGATCTAAAGTGCTTAAGCAAATTCCTATCTGTCCCCTCGTTCAAGATGGAGACGATAAGGTCCATCCTTCCCTTAGTTCAGGAAGGACAGTTCATGACCACGATAGATCTGAAGGATGCTTACCTTCACGTTCCAATACACAAGGAACACTTCAAGTTCCTATGGTTTGCGTTTCTGGACCAGCAATTTTAAGTTTATTGCACTTCTGTTTGGTCTAGCTACTGCTCCAAGAGATTTCACAAAGGTTCTAGGGGCTCTGCTTGCAGTGGCCAGAGCCAGAGGTATAGCAGTAGCGCCATACTTGGACGATATTCTGGTTCAAGCACCATCCTGTCGTCTGGCAGAAGACCATTGGAAAGCTCTTCTATTTCTTTTTCGATCTCATGGATGGAAGATAAACTTATAAAAGAGTTATCTTATTCCCAGTACCAGGATGTAATTCCTGGGTACTATTAATAGATTCCATATCCATGAGGATATTCCTTACATACCAGAGACGTTAAAAGCTAACTTCCACTTGTCTTGCCCTCCAGACCTCCTTAAGGCCCTCTGTGGCTCGGTGTAGGGAGGTGATTGGTCTCATGTTGTCCAGCATGGACATCATTCCTTTTGCCAGATTCCATCTCAGACCACTTCAGCTGTGCATGCTAATACAGTGGAATGGCGATCATTCGGATCTGTCTCAACAGATTTCTCTGGACAACCGGTCGAGAGAATCGCTCTTCTGGTGGCTCTGTCCAGATCACCTGTCCCAAGGGACTTCTTTCTTGAGACCATCCTGGGAGATTGTGATTAAAAAACGCAAGTATCTCAGGATGGGGAGCTGTTTGGGGTGCCAGGAAGGCACAGGGCCTATGGACTCGAGAGGAATCCCTCCTCCCGATCAACATTTTGGAACTTCGAGCGATCTTCAATGCTCTGAAGGCTTGTCCTCTTCTGGGTTCATCCCAGTTTATCAGATTCCAATCAGACAACATGACCTCGGTGGCTTACATCAACCATCAGGGGGGAATGAGGAGCTCCCTTGCAATGAGGGAAGTATCTCGGATTCTGGGGTGGGCAGAGACCCACAACTGCTCACTGTCAGCAATCCACATTTCGGGTGTGGACAACTGGGAAGCGGATTTCCTCAGCAGACAATCCTTTCATCCTGGGGAATGGTCTCTCGATCCCGAGGTGTTTGCAGAGATTTTCAACAGATGGGGGACGCTGGAGATAGATCTCATGTCGTCCCGGCTCAATTCCAAGCTACCCAGATATGGATGGCGGTCCAGGGATCCTCAGGCAGAGCTAATAGATGTATTAGCAGTGTCTTGGAGGTTCAATCTAATTTACATTTTTCCCGCTGTTACCACTTCTTCCCCGTGTAGTGGCCCGCATCAAGCAGGAGAAAGCTTCAGTGATACTGATTGCTCCATCGTGGCCGTGAAGGATGTGGTTCGCGGACCTGATGGGGATGTCCTCTTCTCCTCCATGGAAGTTACCTTGTCGCAGGGATCTGCTGGAACAGGGACCCTTTGTTCATCAAAATCTAGATTCTCTGAGGCTGACTGTGTGAAGATTGAACGCTTACTCTTAGCCAAGAGAAGTTTCTTTGAGAGGGTTATTGACACTATCATTAAGGCTCGTAAGCCTGTTACTCGTCGCATTTATCATAAGGTGTGGAGAGCTTACTTATTCTGTTGTGAAGAACGTGGTTTTGCCTGGCATAAGGTTAAGGCTGCCGGGATTCTTTCCTTTCTCCAGGAGGGTCTGGAGAAGGGCCTTTCTGCCAGTTACCTGAGGGGACAGGTTTCGGCCCTTTCTGTTTTACTACACAAGAGGCTCGTTGAGCTCCCTGACGTGCAATCCTTCATTAAGGCTCTGATCAGGATCAGACCTGTGTTTAGATCTAACGCTCCACCATGGAGCTTGAATCTTGTTAAGTTTTTGCAACGGGTTCCGTGTGAGCCTATGCATTCGGTTGACATTAAATTATTGTCCTGGAAGGTTCTTTTTCTATTGGCTATTGTGTCGACACGGAAAGTTTCTGAAATGGCTGCCTTGCAATGTGAGCGTCCTTATCTGGTGTTCCACACTGATAAGGCTGTCCTACGTACCTGTTTGGGTTTTCTGCCTAAGGTGGTGTCTGATCGTAACATCAATCAGGAGATTGTGGTTCCTTCCTTATGTCACAATCCTCCTCCTTCGAAGGAACGGTTACTTCATAATCTGGATGTGGTTCGAGCTTTGAAGTTTTATCTTTAAACTACTAAGGATTTTAGACAAACTTCTTCCTTGTTTGTTATCTACTCTGGGAAGCGTAAGAGTCTAAAGGCTTCTTCGACTTCCTTATCTTTTTGGTTGAGGAGTGTTATACGCTTAGCTTGCAAATCAGCGGGATTTAGACCTCCTCAGAGGATTACGGCTCATTCCACTAGAGCTGTGGCTTCCTCTTGGGCCTTTAAGAACGAGGCCTCTATGGATCAGATTTGTAAGTCGGCTACCCGGTCCTCCTTACATACTTTTTCAATATTCTACAAATTTGACGTTTTGGGAGAAAGGTTTTGCAGGCTGTGGTGCCCTCGGATTAGGGTCCGCATTTATTTTACCCCTCCCATTATCATTCAGTGTCCTCTAGAGCTTGGATATAGTTTTCCCAACAGTAAGGAATGATGGCTTGGACTCTCCTCATATTAAGAAGGAAAACATAATTTATGCTTACCTGATCATTTAATTTCCTTCTGTATGAGGAGAGTCCACTGTCCCCGCCCGTATACTCTGATGGGCGGACCAACATTTATTTTCTCTTCCGGCACCATTTATACCCTGATATTTCTCCTATTGTTCCTTGTTCCCTTGGGAGAATGACTGGGATATGAGGGAAGTAGGGGGGAGTATTTAAGCCTTTGGCTGAGGTGTCTTTGCCTCCTTCTGGTAGCCAGGTTCAGTTTTTCCCAACAGTAAGGAATGATGCCGTGGACTCTCCTCATACAGAAGGAAATTAAATTATCAGGTAAGCATAATTTTATGTTTTTTTACTCGCCCACTGAATTTCCATACTTGTCTAGGACTAGTGGACTTATAAAGTACCAAGGGTGCACAGAAAATGGATGTAGACCAGCACTGGATTTAAGCAGGCAACTTCAAAAGTTTATTTGGCATTTTTAAGTTTTTAGAAAATGTAGTATAATTAAGCTGGTGACCCAAGATACAACATAAGATTCAGTAATTGCAGGGCTTTTTCTTTGTGGGCAGCAAATACTAAGGCCACAACTTCAAGCATAGGAAAAACAGCAGTGTGGTGTTCACTGCATACCTTCATGAAATAGATCAATCTGGATGGTTTTGTTATTGGTTATACCATGTGATAAATTAATAAAATATATGTAATTACATTATTTGTGGCTAGCTCAGTTTTGATACTGCTCTAGTATGTTTTGACCTGGTAGCTTCTTTAGTGGGCAAGAAATGGCTGAATATTTTATGTTACATTTAGGGTTGCACCGATACCATTTTTTTATGACCGAGTACAAGTACCGATACTTGTTTTCAAATACTCGCCGATACCAATTACGATACTTTTTTTTTTTTTATGCCATGTGACAGTTTACCAAGCGCAATACAGACTAATTATTTAAGATTCCTTCTTTATAATTATAAAGGACTGTAATTCAAAAGACATTATGAAATAATAAAACAGTTTTATTTGTCACAAAGTTCACTGAACATGTTTATAAATAAAATATATTACAATAAAATATTACATTTAAAGGGGTGATGCAATTGGGTTGTAGGGCTGTTATATAACATAAATCTGACATTTGTATGGAGGTTCGGCTCTAAGTTTAACAGTCTTTCACTTTCCACACTACTGCATGGGGCAGAAAGATATTTTTGGCCCATTTTAGCCAGAGCTGGAAATCTGTTTATTAACCGCCCAGTACTTCAGGGGTTTGTCTGAACGAGGTACAGTGATCTCTCCTAAAATAATACAAATAACAGCAATTTATATTGGCAGAACAGTAGTTAACAATTTTTAGTTTAGTCTCCACTCCAGTTTAAAATAAAATGGGAACATGCAGTTTGAAAAAATGCCACAAGATAGCAATATGGGTAGGAAGTGGAGGTATCGGTTTAAGTATCGGTGCATTTGCATGAGTACAAGTACTCATGCAAATACTTGGTATCGGTACCGATACTAGTATCGGTATTGGTGTAACCCTAGTTACATTGAAGTCCTCTAATTTGCCCACTGTCTGTTTATACTGCTATGTATTTTAATTCACACTGTTAGCCTGCTGACAACATACAAATGATGCCAAATTAACACATCTACTATAGAGATGGCTAAGGGTTAATGTGATGGAAAAAACTAATTCCCTCTCTATCTCTCTCTCTCTCGATGAACAAAAACAGCTATATCATAATACAAAATGTTCCTACAGGAGCAATTTCAAATACATTTTCACTGTACAGCTGGTATACCAAATCATTGGAAACACAATAAAGAGACATTCTACCCTAATTTTTTTCTCCCATTTAATGGTTCATTTCACCTGCTGGAGTATATTATATTGTTTACAAATGGCTAATTTACCTTTGTTTTGACATTTCAAATAATTGATTTTGCCTGTTGTATCCCTACCTATACTGAAAGTTTCTATAATTTGGTATATCTGATTTTTATCTGCAAGATCAAACCATTTAATGGTTGTGGTATCAAAGAACAAAACAAACTGTTTCATATACAAAAATAAACCGGACGAAGCAATTTTACAGTACACTCTTTAAGTATCTGACATTTTATCACGTTCCTGCTATCTCACAGTTGCTGAAAATGGCTCGTAACATACTGGTTGTGATGGTTTAGAATTTTAAAATAGATTGTGTCACTAAAAGATGAGTGGCTCATTGGAATCTTGAGTATTGAAACTTGCCCTTTAACCCCTTAATGACCGAGGACGTGCAGGGTACGTCCTCAAAAAAAATACAGTTAACGCCTGAGGACGTACCCTGCATGTCCTCAGTCTGGAAAGCAGCTGGAAGCAATTCTGCTCGCTTCCAGCTGCTTTCCGGTTATTGCAGTGATGCCTCGATATCGAGGCATCCTGCAATAGCCTTTCTTACCCCTCCGGTGCAGAGAGAGCCACTCTGTGGCCCTCTCTGCACCGGACATCGATGGCCGGTATCGTTGGTAGGTGGGAGACGGTCTGGAAGGCGGGTGGGCGGCCATTGATGGTTCCAATCAATAAGAGGGGGGTGGGGTCCCTGGGGGCGCGCGTGCACGGGAGCGGCGGGCGGGCGCGTGCTCGGGGAGGGAGCGGGTGGGAACCGCTACACTACAGAAAAATGATAGTCAATAAGTGAGAGGAAGGGGGGAGGGAATGCATAAAAAACTGATCTAAAGGATCTGGGAGGGGGTGGGGGTTGGTCTTTGGGGGGGGGAAGCTACACTACAGAAAAAAAAAATAAAAAAAAATAATTGTATTTTATTCTAAACTGGGTACTGGCAGACAGCTGCCAGTACCCAAGATGGCTCCCAATAAGGCAGAGGGGGAGGGTTAGAGAGCTGTTTGGGGGGGGGATCAGGGAGGTTGGGGGCCAAGGGGAGATCCTACACATCAGCATATGTAAATATGCTTAATTTATAAAAATTATATATATATATATACTTTTAGTACTGGCAGACTTTCTGCCAGTACTTAAGATGGCAGGACAATTGTGGGGTGGGGGAGGGAAGAGAGCTGTTTGGGAGGGATCAGGGGGTGTGATGTGTCAGGAGGGAGGCTGATCTCTACACTAAAGCTAAAATTAACCCTGCAAACTCTCTACAAACTACCTAATTAACCCCTTCACTGCTAGCAATAATACACGTGTTATGCGCAGCAGCATTTAGCGGCCTTCTAATTACCAAAAAGCAACGCCAAAGCCATATATGTCTGCTATTTCTGACCAAAGGGGATCCCAGAGAAGCATTTACAACCATTTGTGCCATAATTGCACAAGCTGTTTGTAAATAATTTCAGTGAGAAACCTAAAGTTTGTGAAAAAGTTAGTGAAAAAGTGACTTTTTTTTTTTTATTTGATCGCTTTTGGCGATATGGTGGCATGAAATATACCAAAATGGGCCTAGATCAATACTTTGGGTTGTCTACTACACTACAGCTAAAATTAACCCTACAAACTCCCTACAAGCTAAGGTGACCAGATTTTTAAAATGAAAACCGGGGACATTTTTTTTTTTAGGGTTATCCAGTAATAACCACAGATCAGGTAGTGATTATAACTACATGCGATAATCACTACCTGATATATTTGTGCACACCGCCCAAATAGCTAAATATCCCCAAGTGCAGGGACTAAGTAAGACAGGCTGCAAGAGGAGCCGGGGACATTTCCGGGGACATAATTTGTCCGGGGACAGTCTCCTCAATCCGGGGACTGTCCCCGGAAATCGGGGACGTCTGGTCACCTTACTACAAGCTCCCTAATTAACCCCTTCACTGCTGGGCATAATACACTTGTGATGCGCAGCGGCATTTAGCAGCCTTCTAATTACCAAAGCAACGCCAAAGCCATATATGTCTGCTTTTTCTGAAGAAAGGGGATCCCAGAGAAGCATTTACAACCATTTGTGCCATAATTGCACAAGCTGTTTGTAAATAATTTCAGTAAGAAACCTAAAATTGTGAAAAATTAGTTTTTTTTAAATTTGATCACATTTGGCGGTGAAATGGGGGCAGGAAATATACCAAAATGGGCCTTGATCAATACTTGGGGTTGTCTACTACACTACACTAAAGCTAAAATTAACCCTAGAAGCTCCCTACATGCTCCCTAATTAACCCCTTAACTGCTGGGCATAATACACGTGTGGAGCGCAGTGGCATTTAGCAGCTTTCTAATTACCAAAAAGCAACGCCAAAGCCATATATGTCTGCTATTTATGAGCAAAGGGGATCCCAGAGAAGCATTTACAACCATTTATGCCATAATTGCACAAGTTGTTTGTAAATAATTTCAGTGAGAAACCTAAAGTTTGTGAAAAAATGTGTGAAAAAATGAACATTTTTTTTTTATTTGATCGCATTTGGCGGTGAAAAGGTGGCATGAAATATACCTAAATGGGCCTAGATCAATAGTTTGGGATTTCTTCTAAAAAAAACATATACATGTCAAGGGATATTCAGGGATTCCTGAAAGATATCAGTGTTCCAATGTAACTAGCGCTAATTTTGAAAAAACGTGGTTTGGAAATAGCAAAGTGCTACTTGTGTTTATTGCCCTATAACTTGCAAAAAAAGCAAAGAACATGTAAACATTTGGGTATTTCTAAACTCAGGACAAAATTTAGAAACTATTAAGCATGGGTGTTTTTTGGTGGTTGTAGATGTGTAACAGATTTTGGGGGTCAAAGTTAGAAAAAGTGTGTGTTTTTCCATGTTTTCATCATATTTTGTATTTTTTTTTATAGCAAATTATAAGATATGATGAAAATAATGGTATCTTTTGAAAGTCCATTTAATGGCGAGAAAAACGGTATATGTGTGGGTACAGTAAATGAGTAAGAGGAAAATTACAGCTAAACACAAACACCGCAGAAATGTAAAAATAGCCTTAGTCCCAAACGGACAGAAAATGGTCAAGTGCTGTGGTCATTAAGGGGTTAACCACAACTTATCCTGGCCACTCTCACAACACTTGTTCCTGTTTGGGATTTAATGGAGAAATAAAATCCAGTCCTGGTTTGATTACGTCCTTTTTTTAATATGCTTTAGGCACAGTATTTTCTGTAATTAGAACAGCAATTGGAAACCCTATTTAAAGGGACAGTCAACCATAGAATTGTTATTGTTTTAAAAGATAGATAATCCCTTTATTACCCATTCCCCAGTTTTGCATAACCAACACAGTTATATTAATGTACTTTTTACCTCTGATTACCTTGTATCTAGGAACCTTCTTCCAGCCCCCTGATCACATGACTGTGACTATTTATTATTATCTATTGTCTTAAATTTAGCATTGTTTTGTGCTAGATCTTAAATAACCCCCTGTGCCTGAACACAGTGTTATCTATATGGCCCACATGAACTATCAAGTCTCTTGTTGTGAAAAGAGATTTAAAAAGCATGTGATAAGAGGCAGCCCTCAAAGGCTTAGAAATTAGCATATGAGCCTACCTATGTTTAGTTTCAACTAAAAATACCAAGAGAAAAAAGCAAATTTTATGATAAAAGTAAATTGGAAAGTTGATTCAAATTAAAAGTCCTATCTGAATAATGAAAGTTTTATTTATACTAGACTGTCCCTTTAAAGAAGCACTAAATACTGTAGAACTGAATAATTGACAAATACACAAGAAAGAAAATGCAAAAGCACTTACTTTGAAATGAGCAGTAAAATATTTTCTGACCAATTTTAAAGTTAAAGGGACACTAAACCTAGCAAATAATGTAATATATTTCTGCACATAGTGCAGAATTATATATTATTAGCTTACCGCCATGTTTCTAAAGCAAAGGGTTATATAGATATTTTGCAATGAAAACAGAGCACCGCTCCTGGCTCACAGCCAGCCCGATCGTGCTATTAAACTCAATGTAGCTCGCTCCCGCTACCAAACCAGAGCGGGAGCGAGCTATATTGAGTTTAATAGCACAATCGGGCACGCTGTGACTAGACACCGTACCTGCGATGCGCTTTGGAGAAGAAAACAGACCCGCTCAGTAGAGCCAGGAGCGGCATTCTGTTTTTGTTGCAAAATATCTATATTACCCTTTACTTTAGAAACATGGCAGTAAGCTAATGTTATATAATTCTGCAATATGTGTAACATTATATAACATTATTTGCTAGGTTTACTGCACCTTTAATAAAAATGTTCCACTCCCTGTATCATGTGACAGTGATCAGCCAATCGCAAAATGTATATACTGTGCACTTTTGCACATGCTCAGTAGGAGCCTCAGAAAGTGCACATTTTAATAATGTATAAGTATATTGGAAAGTTAAATTGCATGCTGTGTCTGAATCATGAAACTTTAATTTTTGCTTTCGATGCCCAAAAGCAAGTCTTGAATATAAGGAGAGAAAAAAAAAACCATCCACTGTTGAGTGTCATAACTGATAGTACATCATTGTATAGATCATCTCTACATTTTCCCACAGAGAACCTGAACAAACAGAGCTTTTCATTGGAGCAGAGAACTCTGGGTAAGAACATGCAAATGATCTTCAAAATGCTCACCTTATTTTCTTCAACTATAATTTTGAAACATGGATTCCCTTATTCTAGTGCAGGCTGTAAGCAAACTGACGTAGATGTCTCTCCTTCACATCCAGTACCCTGCATCATGAGATAGAAACATAGAAACATAGAATTTGATGGTAGATAAGAACCAAAAAGGCCCATCAAGTCTACCCATATTACATGTTACTTTTTCCTTAGGATAGCCTTATGCATGTCCCAGGCATTTTTAAATTCCTTTACAGTCTTTGTGTTTACCACCTCAAATGGAAGTTCATTTCATGAATCCACCACCCTTTCTGTAAAAAATGCTTCCTTAAATTTCTCCTGAATCTGCTACCCTCTAACTTTAGATTGTGACCCCTTGATAGAACCGCTTGCAGTACTGACAAACCTTCTTAGATAATCCTGTCAAGCCTGAGAGCTTTACAGAATAGATCCCTAATAGCTGTGAGTGCAAGTTTGGATGCTACATATTAATTCCATCTACATTTTCTGTTACAGGATTAATGATAGTTGAAGACATTTTATTTAAAGATTCATCCTGTGTCCAGTGACCCAAATGCTAAAACTAATATGATATTTAGAGGAAACTGTTAACTACTCTTCTCTATCAAAGAACTTCTTAAACCTTCTCCTGAGACCCCTTTTTGCACTGGAAAATTTTTGTGACCCCCATTATTATAATATAGACCCCTTTTTGCACTGGAATGTTTTTTTGTGACCCCTATTATTATAATATATTCCTAATCTAAAAAAACAACTTTTCCGAGGGATATATATATATATATATATATATATATACAGTGGGACCTCGGTTTACGAATTTAATGCGTTCTCCGGGACGTTTCGTATTGCGAAAAATTCGTAAACCGAAACACGGTTTCCCATAGGAATGCATTGAAAACCAATTAATGCGTTCCGGAGGTGAGAAAAAAGTCAAATAAAGTATTTTATCTGTTCAAAACTCTTTATAAAGTGCACTATAAAGGCATAAATACTGTACAGGGACATGATTAATCAAGCAATAACATTTCAAACATCCAACTTTATGTTTTAAAACATCACACATCAACTTTTAAAACATGGCAGACTGTTGGTAACATGGTACAGTACACTGTAACAGGCATGCACAGCACATGAGCTACACATACATACATACATTATTACATAAACATGAATATACCAAATAAGTGAGAGAATTATTAACGTAAAGAAGTAAATTCAACTTCCATAGCCATTGCTAATTACTTAACGGTTAGACTCCTTGTATCACTCAATGTACCTACCATGTAGGCTTTTCCCCGTTTGTGGGTATGAGCAAGGCTAACACTTTTGAAGAGGTACAAAATTAGTTATTTGCCTATGTCACAAATATGGTAAATGGTTACTTATACTCAAGCACACACTCGCTCATAAATACACATCATCGTACACACACACTCACTTACTTATACACACACACACACACACATAGTACATTATCAAATATTGTGGGGATCCCAAACATTTTCTAACACTGCAAAATGTTACACATAGATAATCTTACACAGCAAGAGGGCTGCCGAGTTAGTCTTCAGTAAGACTCAGCCAGTGATTGTTGGCTTCATCTGTATGCAGCTCTTGATTGGCTTACCAGTCATGTCATGCTAAGTTGCTTGCGAGCAGGGCATTAAAGGGATACTGAACCCAAATATTAAGACAATGAAGAAAAATGAATAATAGGAGTAAATTAGAAAGTTGCTTTAAATTGAATGCTCTATCTGAATCATTAAAGAAAAAAAAATGTTTTCAGTATCCCTTTAAATATATATGTATGTGAGGGTTAAACACAGATAAACCT